>NW_022263595.1:0-49256 GCF_002021735.2 Oncorhynchus kisutch
ACCCAGGACCCAGACAAGATCCAGGACCCAAGACCCAGGACCCAGGACCCAGGACCCAGACAAGACCCAGGACCCAGACCCAAGACCCCAGGACAAGACCCAGGACAGACCCAGGACCCAAGACCCAAGACCCAGACCCAGGACCAAGACCCAGACCCAGGACCCAGGACCCAGACCCAAGACCCAAGACCCAGGACCCAGACAAGACCAGGACCCAGACCCAAGACCCAGACCCAGGACCCAGACAAGACCAGGACCTAAGACCCAGACCCAAGACCAGACCCAGACAAGACCCAGACCCAAGACCCAGGACCCAGAACCAGGACCCAGGACCCAGACCCAGGACCAGACAAGACCCAGGACCCAAGACCCAGACAAGACCAGGACCCAAGACCCAGGACCCAAGACCAAGACCCAGACAAGACCCAGACCCAAGACCCAGACAAGACAAAGACCCAGGACCCAGACCCAGGACCCAGACAAGACCCAGGACCCAAGACCCAGACAAGACCCAGACCCAGGACCAGACAAGACCAACACCAAGACCCAAGACCCAAGACCCTGACCCAGACCCAGGACCCAAGACCCAAGTCCCAGGACCCAGACAAGACAAAGACCCAAGACCCAGACCCAGGACCCAAGACCCAGGACCCAGACAAGATCCAGGACCCAAGACCCAGGACCCAAGACCCAGGACCCAGTACCCAAGACCCAGACCCAGAACCCAAGACCCAGACCCAGGACCCAGACAAGACCCAAGACCCCAGACCCAGACCCAAGACCAAGACCAAGACCAAGACCCTGACCCAGACCCAGGACCCAGACAAGACCCAGGACCCAAGATCCAGGACCCAAGACCCAGGACCCAAGACCAGGACCCAGACCCAGGACCCAAGACCCAGGACAAGACCCAGGACCCAAGACCCAGACAAGACCCAGGACCCAAGAACCAGGACCCAGGACCCAAGACCCAGACCCAGGACCCAAGACCCAGACAAGACCCAAGACCCAGGACCCAGACCCAGGACCCAAGAACCAGACCCAGACCCAGGACCCAGGACCCAGACCCAGGACCCAAGACCAAAGACCCAGACCCAGACCCAGGACCCAGACCCAGGACCCAAGACCCAGACCCAGGACCCAGACAAGACCCAGACCCAAGACCCAGGACCCAGAACCAGGACCCAGGACCCAGACCCAGGACCCAGACAAGACCCAGGACCCAGACAAGACCCAGGACCCAAGACCCAGACAAGACCCAGGACCCAAGACCCAAGACCAGACCCAAGACCCAGACCCAGACAAGACCCAGGACCCAGGACCCAAGACCCAGACCCAGACAAGACCCAGGACCCAGACCCAGGACCCAAGACCCAGACCCAGGACCAAAGACACAGGACCCAAGAACCAGACAAGACCAAGACCCAGACCCAAGACCCAAGACCCAGGACCCAAGACCCAGACCCAGACCCAGGACCCAAGACCCAGACCCAGGACCCAGGACCCAGGACCCAGACCCAGGACCCAAGACCCAGACCCAGGACCCAAGACCCAGACCCAGACCCAGGACCCAGACAAGACCCAGGACCCAAGACCCAGACCCAGGACCCAGGACCCAGACAAGACCCAAGACCAAGACCCAGACCCAAGACCCAGGACCCAGACAAGACCCAGGACCCAGACAAGACCCAAGACCAAGACCCAAGACCAAGACCCAGACCCAAGACCAAGACCCAAGACCCAGGACCCAAGACCCAAGACCCAGGACCCAAGACAAGACCCAGGACCCAAGACCCAAGACCCAGGACCCAAGACCCAAGACCCAGGACCCAAGACAAGACCCAGGACCCAAGACCCAGGACCCAAGACCCAGGACCCAGTACCCAAGACCCAGACCCAGGACCCAAGACCCAGACCCAGACCCAGGACCCAGACAAGACCCAGGACCCAAGACCCAGGACCCAAGACCCAGGACCCAGACCCAGACCCAAGACCCAGGACCCAAGACCTAGACCCAGGACCCAAGACCCAGGACCCAGACCCAGGACCCAGGACCCAGACCCAGGACCCAGACAAGACCCAAGACCCAGGACCCAAGACCCAGACCCAGGACCCAGACAAGACCCAAGTCAAAGACCCAAGACAAAGACCCAGGACCCAAGACCCAGTACCCAAGACCCAGACCCAGACCCAGACAAGACCAGACCCAGACCCAGGACCCAGACAAGACCCAGGACCCAGACCCAGGACCCAGACAAGACAAAGACCCAAGACCCAGACCCAGGACCCAAGACCCAGACCCAGACCCAGGACCCAGACAAGACCCAGGACCCAGACCCAGGACCCAAGACCCAGGACCCTAGACCGAGACCCAGGACCCAGACAATTCCCAAGACCAAGACCCAGACCCAAGACCCAGGACCCAGACAAGACCCAGGACCCAAGACCCAGACAAGACCCAGGACCCAAGACCCAGGACCCAGGACCCAGACCCAAGACCCAGGACCCAGACAAGACCCAAGACCAAGACCCAAGACCAAGACCCAGACCCAAGACCCAGACCCAGACCCAGGACCCAAGACCCAGACCCAGGACCCAAGACCCAGACCCAGGACCCAAGACCCAGACCCAGGACCCAAGACCCAGACCCAGACCCAGGACCCAAGACCCAGACCCAGACCCAGGACCCAGGACCCAGACAAGACCCAAGACCAAGACCCAGACCCAAGACCCAGGACCCAGACAAGACCCAGGACCCAAGACCCAGACAAGACCCAGGACCCAAGACCCAGGACCCAGGACCCAGACCCAAGACCCAGGACCCAGACAAGACCCAAGACCAAGACCCAAGACCAAGACCCAGACCCAAGACCAAGACCCAAGACCCAGGACCCAAGACCCAAGACCCAGGACCCAAGACCCAAGACCCAGGACCCAAGACAAGACCCAGGATCCAAGACCCAGGACCCAAGACCCAGGACCCAGTACCCAAGACCCAGACCCAGGACCCAAGACCCAGACCCAGACCCAGGACCAAGACAAGACCCAGGACCCAAGACCCAGGACCCAAGACCCAGACCCAGGACCCAGACAAGACCCAAGACAAAGACCCAGGACCCAAGACCCAGGACCCAAGACCCAGACCCAGACCCAGACAAGACCCAGACCCAGACCCAGGACCCAGACAAGACCCAGGACCCAGACCCAGGACCCAGACAAGACAAAGACCCAAGACCCAGACCCAGGACCCAAGACCCAGACCCAGACCCAGGACCCAGACAAGACCCAGGACCCAGGACCCAGACCCAGGACCCAAGACCCAGACAAGACCAAGACCCAGACAAGACCCAGACCCAGGACCCAAGACCCAGACCCAGGACCCAGGACCAGACAAGACCAACACCAAGACCCAGACATGACCCAGACCCAGGACCCAAGACCCAGACCCAGGACCCAGGATCCAGGACCCAAGACCCAGACCCAGACCCAGACCCAGGACCCAGGACCCAAGACACAGACCCAGGACCCAAGACCCAGACAAGACCCAAGACCCAGGACCCAGACAAGACCCAGGACCCAGACCCAAGACCCAGACCCAGGACCCAGACAAGACCAGGACCCAAGACCCAAGACCCAGACCCAAGACCCAGGCCCATGACCCAAGACCCAGGCCCAGACCCAGACAAGACCCAGACCCAAGACCCAGGACCCAGGACCCAGACCCAGGACCCAGACAAGACCCAGGACCCAGACAAGACCCAGGACCCAAGACCCAGACAAGACCCAGGACCCAAGACCCAAGACCCAAGACCCAAGACCCAAGACCCAGACCCAAGACCCAGGCCCATGACCCAAGACCCAGGCCCAAGACCCAGGCCCATGACCCAAGACCCAGGCCCAGACCCAGGACCCAGACCCAAGACCCAGACAAGACCCAGGACCCAGGACCCAAGACCCAAGACCCAAGACCCAGGACCCAGACCCAGGACCCAAGACACATGACCCAGACCCAGGACCCAAGACACATGACCCAGGACCCAAGACCCAAGACCCAAGACCCAGGACCCAGGACCCAGGACCCAGACCCGGACCCAAGACCCAGACCCAGGACCCTCAACTGCCTGTTCAGGGGCAGAATGACAGATTTATACCTTGTCATCTCGGGGGTTTGATCTTGCAACCTTTCGATTACTAGTCCAGCGCTCTAACCACTAGGCTACCCTTCCGCCTGGTTTTGGTCTTGGTCTTGTCTTGGTCTTGTTCTTGGTCTGGTCTTGTTCTTGGTCTTGGTCTTGGTCTGGGTCTTGGTCTTGGTCTGGGTCTTGGTCTTGGTCTTGGTCAAGACCAAGACCCAGACCAGACCAAGACCAAGACCAGACCAAGAACAAGAACAAGAACAAGACCAAGTCCCAGACCAAGAACAAGACCAAGAGCAAATCTGTCATTCTGCCCCTGAACAGGCAGTTGACCCACAGTTGACCAGGACCCAAGACCCAGGACACCAGACCCAGGACCCAAGACAAGACCCAGGACCCAGGACCCAGACCCAGGACCCAAGACCCAGGACCCAAGACCCAGACAAGACCAAGACCCAGACCCAAGACCCAGGACCCAAGACCCAGACAAGACCAAGACCCAGACAAGACCCAGACCCAGGACCCAAGACCCAGACCCAGGACCCAGGACCAGACAAGACCAACACCAAGACCCAGACCCAAGACCCAGGACCCAAGACCCAGACCCAGGACCCAGGACCGAAGACCCAGGACCCAGACCCAGGACCCAGACAAGACCCAGGACCCAAGACCCAGGACCCAAGACCCAGACCCAGGACCCAGGACCCAGACCCAGACCCAGAACCCAAGACCCAGGACCCAAGACCCAGACCCAGACCCAGGACCCAAGACCCAAGACCAAGACCCAGACCCAGGACCCAAGACCCAGACCCAGACCCAGGACCCAAGACCCAAGACCAAGACCCAGACCCAGGACCCAAGACCCAGACCCAGACCCAGACATGACCCAGACCCAGGACCCAAGACCCAGGACCCAAGACCCAGGACCCCAGACCCAGGACCCAAGGCCCAGACCCAGGACCCAGACAAGACCCAGGACCCAAGACCCAGGACCCAAGACCCAGGACCCAGGACCCAGACCCAGACCCAAGACCCAGGACCCAAGACCCAGACCCAGGACCCAAGACCCAGGACCCAAGACCCAGACCCAGGACCCAAGAACCAGACCCAGACCCAGGACCCAGGACCCAGACCCAGGACCCAAGACCAAAGACCCAGACCCAGACCCAGGACCCAGACAAGACCCAGGAACTAAGACCCAGGAACCAGACAAGACCCAAGACCAAGACCCAAGACCCTGACCCAGACCCAGACCCAGGACCCAAGACCCAAGACCCAGGACCCAAGACCCAGGACCCAGGACCCAAGACCCAGGACCCAAGACCCAGACACGGACCCAGGACCCAGACCCAGACCCAGGACCCAAGACCCAGGACCCAAGACCCAGACCCAGACCCAGGACCCAAGACCCAAGACCAAGACCCAGACCCAGGACCCAAGACCCAGACCCAGACCCAGACATGACCCAGACCCAGACCCAGGACCCAAGACCCAGGACCCAAGACCCAGGACCCCAGACCCAGGACCCAAGGCCCAGACCCAGGACCCAGACAAGACCCAGGACCCAAGACCCAGGACCCAAGACCCAGGACCCAGGACCCAGACCCAAGACCCAGGACCCAGGACCCAAGACCCAGGACCCAAGACCCAGACAAGACCAAGACCCAGACCCAAGACCCAGGACCCAAGACCCAGACAAGACCAAGACCCAGACAAGACCCAGACCCAGGACCCAAGACCCAGACCCAGACCCAGGACCCAGGACCAGACAAGACCAACACCAAGACCCAGACCCAAGACACAGGACCCAAGACCCAGGACCCAAGACCCAGACACAAGACCCAGGACCCAAGACCCAGGACCCAAGACCCAGGACCCAAGACCCAGACCCAGGACCCAGGACCCAAGACCCAGGACCCAGACAAGACCCAGGAACTAAGACCCAGGAACCAGACAAGACCCGAGACCAAGACCCAGGACCAGACCAGACCAAGACCAAGACCAGACCAAGAACAAGAACAAGAACAAGACCAAGTCCCAGACCAAGAACAAGACCAAGAGCAGACGGCAGGGTAGCCTAGTGGTTAGAGCACTGGACTAGTAACCGAAAGGTTGCAAGTTCAAACCCCTGAGCTGACAAGGTACAAATCTGTCATTCTGCCCCTGAACAGGCAGTTGACCCACAGTTGGACAGGACCCAAGACCCAGGACACCAGACCCAGGACCCAAGACCCAGGACCCAGACCCAGGACCCAGACAAGACCCATGACCCAGACAAGACCCAGGACCCAGACAAGACCCAGTACCCAGACCCAGGACCCAGACAAGACCCAAGACCCAGACAAGACCCAAGACCCAGACAAGACCCAGGACCCAGACCCAAGACCCAGACCCAGGACCCAGACAAGATCCAGTACCCAAGACCCAGACCCCAAGACCCAGACCCAAGATTCAGGACCCAGACCCAGGACCCAGACAAGATCCAGGACCTGGGTCTTGGGTCTTGGGTCTGGGGTCTTGTCTGGGTCTTGGGTCCTGGGTCTTGGGTCTGGGTCCTGGGTCTTGTCTGGGTCCTGGGTCTTGGGTCTTGTCTGGGTCTTGGGTCCTGGGTCAACTGCCTGTTCAGGGGCAGAATGACAGATTTGTACCTTGTCAGCTCAGGGGTTTGAACTTGCAACCTTTCGGTTACTAGTCCAGTGCTCTAACCACTAGGCTACCCTGCCATCTGCTCTTGGTTTTGTTTGGGTCCTGGGTCTTTGTCTTGTCTGGGTCCTGGGTCTTGAACAAGACCCAGACCAAGTCGGCAGGGTCTTGGGACAACTGCCTGTTCAGGGGCAGAATGACAGATTTGTACCTTGTCAGCTCAGGGGTTTGAACTTGCAACCTTTCGGTTACTAGTCCAGTGCTCTAACCACTAGGCTACTCTGCCCTGGTCCTGGGTCTGGGTCTTGGGTCCTTGGTCTGGGTCTGGGTCTTGTCTGCGTCCTGGGTCTGGGTCTTTGTCATGGGTCTTGTCTGCGTCCTGGGTCTTGTCTGGGTCTTGTCTGAGTCCTGGGTCTTGGGTCTGGGTCTTGGGTCTTGGGTCTGGGTCTTGGACTTGTCTTGTCCTGGGTAAGTCTTGGGTCTTTTGTTTGGTGGGCTTTTGTTTGGTGGGTCTTTTGTTTGGTGGGTCTTTTGTTTGGTGGATCTTTTGTTTGGTGGGTCTTTTGTTTGACCCAGACAAGACCCAGACACCAAGACCTTGTCAGCTTGGGGGTTTGATCTTGCAACCTTTCACTTACTAGTCCAGCGCTCTAACCACTAGGCTACCCTTCCGCCTGGTTTTGGTCTTGGTCTTGTCTTGTCTTGGTCTTGTTCTTGGTCTGGTCTTGTTCTTGGTCTTAGTCTGGGTCTTGGTCTTGGTCTGGGTCATGGGTTCGATCCCCGTACTGGCTAATATGTACATTTTGAGTGTCAAAATTGTGAGTCACATGCATGTAAATTGTCAATGGTGCCACATAATTAAGTTTAGTGAATTGCAGAAATATCTCAGTTGGGAGAGTGTTAGACTGAAGATCTAATGGTCTCTGGTTCAATCCCGGTTTTTGGCATTTGTATTTGTTCTTTCTATATGCTCTGGCTTCAAGGAAACTATCCCCAGCTTTGTTGTGGTCCTCAATGGTGTGTGTCACGCTGCTCCTCGGAAAGTAAGTAATGTCTTGCTTTTTCATCTGACATTTTGACATCAGTGTGACAGGAAAGTTGCTAGTCATTGTTACATGACAGTAGGTTGTCGTAAGACAAGGCTGCATGAAGTGTGAACTGGAGCTTTCTTGGATCCACAAAAAAATGTGTTTTTGGGGAATGCGGGCATCGATCCCAATACCTATAGCATGCTACCAATTGATCAAATTCCCCAGCTGTTTGGAATTTCTGCAAGAAGCAACCAAGAGTGTCCAGTCTTGTCAGGCTATGCTCTTGGTTGACTTGTTAGTTTACGCGCCAGCACTTGCAGAGGCTTAGTGCATCTCAACCAAATGCGACCAATAGCTAGTGTCCGGTTAGCTCAGTTGGTTAGAGTCTGATGCTAATAATGCAAAGGTCATGCGTTCGATCCCTGTACTGGCTAATATGTACATTTTGAGTGTCAAAATTGTGAGTCACATGCATGTAAATTGTCAATGGTGCCACATAATTAAGTTAAGTGCATTGCTGAAATTGCTCAGTTGGGAGAGCGTTAGACTGAAGATTTAAAAGTCCCTGGTTTGATCCCTGTTTTCGGGATTTGTATTTGTTCTTTCTTTATGCTCTGGCTTCAAGGAAACTATCCACAGCTTTCTTTGTGGATCTCAATGGTGTGTGTCACGCTGCTCCTTTGAAAGTAAGTAATGCTTTGCTTTTTCATCTGACATTTTGACATCAGTGTGACAGGAAAGTTGCTAGTCATTGTTACATGACAGTAGGTTGTCGTAAGACAAGGCTGCATGAAGTGTGAACTGGAGCTTTCTTGGATCCACAAAAAAATGTGTTTTTGGGGAATGCGGGCATCGATCCCAATACCTATAGCATGCTACCAATTGATCAAATTCCCCAGCTGTTTGGAATTTCTGCAAGAAGCAACCAAGAGTGTCCAGTCTTGTCAGGCTATGCTCTTGGTTGACTTGTTAGTTTACGCGCCAGCACTTGCAGAGGCTTAGTGCATCTCAACCAAATGCACCCAATAGCTAGTGTCCGGTTAGCTCAGTTGGTTAAAGTCTGATGCTAGTAATGCAAAGGTCATGCGTTCGATCCCTGTACTGGCTAATATGTACATTTTGAGTGTCAAAATTGTGAGTCACATGCATGTAAATTGTCAATGGTGCCACATAATTAAGTTAAGTGCATTGCTGAAATTGCTCAGTTGGGAGAGCGTTAGACTGAAGATTTAAAAGTCCCTGGTTCGATCCCGGTTTTTGGGATTTGTATTTGTTCTTTCTTTATGCTCTGGCTTCAAGGAAACTATCCACAGCTTTCTTTGTGGATCTCAATGGTGTGTGTCACGCTGCTCCTTTGAAAGTAAGTAATGCTTTGCTTTTTCATCTGACATTTTGACATCAGTGTGACAGGAAAGTTGCTAGTCATTGTTACATGACAGTAGGTTGTCGTAAGACAAGGCTGCATGAAGTGTGAACTGGAGCTTTCTTGGATCCACAAAAAAAATTGTTTTTGGGGAATGCGGGCATCGATCCCAATACCTATAGCATGCTACCAATTGATCAAATTCCCCAGCTGTTTGGAATTTCTGCAAGAAGCAACCAAGAGTGTCCAGTCTTGTCAGGCTATGCTCTTGGTTGACTTGTTAGTTTACGCGCCAGCACTTGCAGAGGCTTAGTGCATCTCAACAATTGCGTGCAATAGCTAGTGAGCGGTTAGCTCAGTAGGTTAGAGTGTGGTGCTAATAATGCCAAGGTCATGGATTCGATCCCCGTACTGGCTAATATGTAGATTTTGAGTGTCAAAATTCTGAGTCACATGCATGTAAATTGTCAATGGTGCCTGGCGCGTAAACTAACAAGTCAACCAAGAGCATAGCCTGAGAAGACTGGACACTCTTGGTTGCTTCTTGCGGAAATTCCAAACTGCTGGGGAATTAGGTCAAATGCTTTGCATGCGTGAGGTAGTGGGATCGATGCCCGCATTCTCCAAAAGCACATTGTTTTATGGATCCAAGAAAACTGTAGTTCACACTTCATGCAGCTTTGTCTTATGACAACCTACTGTCATGTAACAATGACAAGCAACTTTCCTGCCACACTGATGTCAAAATGTCTTGGTGTGGTCTGGGTCTTTTGTTTGGTGGGCTTTTGTTTGGTGGATCTTTTGTTTGGTGGGTCTTTTGTTTGGTTTGGTGGTATCTTTTGTTTTGTTGGTCTTTTGTTTGGTGGGTCTTTTGTTTGACCCAGACAAGTCCCAGACACCAAGACCTTATCAGCTTGGGGGTTTGAACTTGCAACCTTTCAATTACTAGTCCAGCGCTCTAACCACTAGGCTACCCTTCCGCCTGGTTTTGGTCTTGGTCTTGTCTTGTCTTGTCTTGGTCTTGTTCTTGGTCTGGTCTTGTTCTTGGTCTTAGTCTGGGTCTTGGTCTTGGTCTGGGTCATGGGTTCGATCCCCGTACTGGCTAATATGTACATTTTGAGTGTCAAAATTGTGAGTCACATGCATGTAAATTGTCAATGGTGCCACATAATTAAGTTTAGTGAATTGCAGAAATATCTCAGTTGGGAGAGTGTTAGACTGAAGATCTAATGGTCTCTGGTTCAATCCCGGTTTTTGGCATTTGTATTTGTTCTTTCTATATGCTCTGGCTTCAAGGAAACTATCCCCAGCTTTGTTGTGGTCCTCAATGGTGTGTGTCACGCTGCTCCTCGGAAAGTAAGTAATGTCTTGCTTTTTCATCTGACATTTTGACATCAGTGTGACAGGAAAGTTGCTAGTCATTGTTACATGACAGTAGGTTGTCGTAAGACAAGGCTGCATGAAGTGTGAACTGGAGCTTTCTTGGATCCACAAAAAAATGTGTTTTTGGGGAATGCGGGCATCGATCCCAATACCTATAGCATGCTACCAATTGATCAAATTCCCCAGCTGTTTGGAATTTCTGCAAGAAGCAACCAAGAGTGTCCAGTCTTGTCAGGCTATGCTCTTGGTTGACTTGTTAGTTTACGCGCCAGCACTTGCAGAGGCTTAGTGCATCTCAACCAAATGCGACCAATAGCTAGTGTCCGGTTAGCTCAGTTGGTTAGAGTCTGATGCTAATAATGCAAAGGTCTTGGGTTCGATCCCCGTACTGGCTAATATGTACATTTTGAGTGTCAAAATTGTGAGTCACATGCATGTAAATTGTCAATGGTGCCACATAATTAAGTTAAGTTCATTGCTGAAATAGCTCAGTTGGGAGAGCGTTAGACTGAAGATCTGAAAGTCCCTGGTTCGATCCCGGTTTTCGGGATTTGTATTTGTTCTTTCTTTATGCTCTGGCTTCAAGGAAACTATCCACAGCTTTGTTTGTGGATCTCAATGGTGTGTGTCACGCTGCTCCTCTGAAAGTAAGTAATGCTTTGCTTTTTCATCTGACATTTTGACATCAGTGTGACAGGAAAGTTGCTTGTCATTGTGACATGACAGTAGGTTGTCGTAAGACAAGGCTGCATGAAGTGTGAACTGAAGCTTTCTTGGATCCACAAAAAAATGTGTTTTTGGGGAATGCGGGCATCGACCCCAATACCTATAGCATGCTACCAATTGATCAAATTCCCCAGCTGTTTGGAATTTCCGCAAGAAGCAACCAAGAGTGTCCAGTCTTGTCAGGCAATGCTCTTGGTTGACTTGTTAGTTTACGCGCCAGCACTTGCAGAGGCTTGGTGCATCTCAACAATTGCGTGCAATAGGTAGTGAGCGGTTAGCTCAGTAGGTTAGAGTGTGGTGCTAATAATGCCAAGGTCATGGATTCGATCCCCGTACTGGCTAATATGTAGATTTTGAGTGTCAAAATTCTGAGTCACATGCATGTAAATTGTCAATGGTGCCTGGCGCGTAAACTAACAAGTCAACCAAGAGCATAGCCTGACAAGACTGGACACTCTTGGTTGCTTCTTGCGGAAATTCCAAACTGCTGGGGAATTAGGTCAAATGCTTTGCATGCGTGAGGTAGTGGGATCGATGCCCGCATTCTCCAAAAGCACATTGTTTTATGGATCCAAGAAAACTGTCGTTCACACTTCATGCAGCTTTGTCTTACGACAACCTACTGTCATGTAACAATGACAAGCAACTTTCCTGTCACACTGATGTCAAAATGTCTTGGTGCGGTCTGGGTCTTTTGTTTGGTGGGCTTTTGTTTGGTGGGTCTTTTGTTTGGTGGATCTTTTGTTTGGTGGATCTTTTGTTTGGTGGATCTTTTGTTTGGTGGGTCTTTTGTTTGGTGGATCTTTTGTTTGGTGGGTCTTTTGTTTGGTGGATCTTTTGTTTGGTGGGTCTTTTGTTTGACCCAGACAAGACCCAGACAGCTTGGGGGTTTGAACTTGCAACCTTTCAATTACTAGCCCAGCGCTCTAACCACTAGGCTACCCTTCCGCCTGGTTTTGGTCTTGGTCTTGTCTTGTCTTGGTCTTGTTCTTGGTCTGGTCTTGTTCTTGGTCTTAGTCTGGGTCTTGGTCTTGGTCTGGGTCATGGGTTCGATCCCCGTACTGGCTAATATGTACATTTTGAGTGTCAAAATTGTGAGTCACATGCATGTAAATTGTCAATGGTGCCACATAATTAAGTTTAGTGAATTGCAGAAATATCTCAGTTGGGAGAGTGTTAGACTGAAGATCTAATGGTCTCTGGTTCAATCCCGGTTTTTGGCATTTCTATTTTTTCTTTCTTTATGCTCTGGCTTCAAGGAAACTATCCCCAGCTTTGTTGTGGTCCTCAATGGTGTGTGCCACGCTGCTCCTCAGAAAGTAAGTAATGTCTTGCTTTTTCATCTGACATTTTGACATCAGTGTGACAGGAAAGTTGCTTGTCATTGTGACATGACAGTAGGTTGTCGTAAGACAAGGCTGCATGAAGTGTGAACTGGAGCTTTCTTGGATCCACAAAAAAATGTGTTTTTGGGGAATGCGGGCATCGATCCCAATACCTATAGCATGCTACCAATTGATCAAATTCCCCAGCTGTTTGGAATTTCTGCAAGAAGCAACCAAGAGTGTCCAGTCTTGTCAGGCTATGCTCTTGGATGACTTGTTAGTTTATGCGCCAGCACTTGCAGAGGCTTAGTGCATCTCAACCAAATGCGCCCAATAGCTAGTGTCCGGTTAGCTCAGTTGGTTAGAGTCTGATGCTAATAATGCAAAGGTCTTGGGTTCGATCCCCGTACTGGCTAATATGTACATTTTGACTGTCAAAATTCTGAGTCACATGCATGTAAATTGTCAATGGTGCCTGGCGCGTAAACTAACAAGTCAACCAAGAGCATAGCCTGACAAGACTGGACACTCTTGGTTGCTTCTTGCGGAAATTCCAAACTGCTGGGGAATTAGGTCAAATGCTTTGCATGCGTGAGGTAGTGGGATCGATGCCCGCATTCTCCAAAAGCACATTGTTTTATGGATCCAAGAAAACTGTAGTTCACACTTCATGCAGCTTTGTCTTACGACAACCTACTGTCATGTAACAATGACAAGCAACTTTCCTGTCACACTGATGTCAAAATTTCTTGGTGTGGTCTGGGTCTTTTGTTTGGTGGGTCTTTTGTTTGGTGGATCTTTTGTTTGGTGGGTCTTTTGTTTGACCCAGACAAGACCCAGACACCAAGACCTTGTCAGCTTGGGGGTTTGAACTTGCAACCTTTCAATTACCAGTCCAGCGCTCTAACCACTAGGCTACCCTTCCGCCTGGTTTTGGTCTTGGTCTTGTCTTGTCTTGGTCTTGTTCTTGGTCTGGTCTTGTTCTTGGTCTTAGTCTGGGTCTTGGTCTTGGTCTGGGTCATGGATTCGATCCCCGTACTGGCTAATATGTACATTTTGAGTGTCAAAATTGTGAGTCACATGCATGTAAATTGTCAATGGTGCCACATAATTAAGTTTAGTGAATTGCAGAAATATCTCAGTTGGGAGAGTGTTAGACTGAAGATCTAATGGTCTCTGGTTCAATCCCGGTTTTTGGCATTTGTATTTGTTCTTTCTTTATGCTCTGGCTTCAAGGAAACTATCCCCAGCTTTGTTGTGGTCCTCAATGGTGTGTGCCACGCTGCTCCTCGGAAAGTAAGTAATGTCTTGCTTTTTCATCTGACATTTTGACATCAGTGTGACAGGAAAGTTGCTAGTCATTGTTACATGACAGTAGGTTGTCGTAAGACAAGGCTGCATGAAGTGTGAACTGGAGCTTTCTTGGATCCACAAAAAAATGTGTTTTTGGGGAATGCGGGCATCGATCCCAATACCTATAGCATGCTACCAATTGATCAAATTCCCCAGCTGTTTGGAATTTCTGCAAGAAGCAACCAAGAGTGTCCAGTCTTGTCAGGCTATGCTCTTGGATGACTTGTTAGTTTACGTGCCAGCACTTGCAGAGGCTCAGTGCATCTCAACAATTGCACCCAATAGCTAGTGGCCGGTTAGCTCAGTTGGTTAGAGTCTGATGCTAGTAATGCAAAGGTCATGGGTTCGATCCCCGTACTGGCTAATATGTACATTTTGAGTGTTAAAATTGTGAGTCACATGCATGTAAATTGTCAATGGTGCCACATAATTAAGTTAAGTGCATTGCTGAAATTGCTCAGTTGGGAGAGCGTTAGACTGAAGATTTAAAAGTCCCTGGTTCGATCCTGGTTTTCGGGATTTGTATTTGTTCTTTCTTTATGCTCTGGCTTCAAGGAAACTATCCACAGCTTTCTTTGTGGATCTCAATGGTGTGTGTCACGCTGCTCCTTTGAAAGTAAGTAATGCTTTGCTTTTTCATCTGACATTTTGACATCAGTGTGACAGGAAAGTTGCTTGTCATTGTGACATGACAGTAGGTTGTCGTAAGACAAGGCTGCATGAAGTGTGAACTGAAGCTTTCTTGGATCCACAAAAAAATGTGTTTTTGGGGAATGCGGGCATCGACCCCAATACCTATAGCATGCTACCAATTGATCAAATTCCCCAGCTGTTTGGAATTTCCGCAAGAAGCAACCAAGAGTGTCCAGTCTTGTCAGGCAATGCTCTTGGTTGACTTGTTAGTTTACGCGCCAGCACTTGCAGAGGCTTGGTGCATCTCAACAATTGCGTGCAATAGCTAGTGAGCGGTTAGCTCAGTAGGTTAGAGTGTGGTGCTAATAATGCCAAGGTCATGGATTTGATCCCCGTACTGGCTAATATGTAGATTTTGAGTGTCAAAATTGTGAGTCACATGCATGTAAATTGTCAATGGTGCCACATAATTAAGTTAAGTGCATTGCTGAAATTGCTCAGTTGGGAGAGCGTTAGACTGAAGATTTAAAAGTCCCTGGTTCGTTTTCGGGATTTGTATTTGTTCTTTCTTTATGCTCTGGCTTCAAGGAAACTATCCACAGCTTTGTTTGTGGATCTCAATGGTGTGTGTCACGCTGCTCCTCTGAAAGTAAGTAATGCTTTGCTTTTTCATCTGACATTTTGACATCAGTGTGACAGGAAAGTTGCTTGTCATTGTGACATGACAGTAGGTTGTCGTAAGACAAGGCTGCATGAAGTGTGAACTGAAGCTTTCTTGGATCCACAAAAAAAATGTGTTTTTGGGGAATGCGGGCATCGATCCCAATACCTATAGCATGCTACCAATTGATCAAATTCCCCAGCTGTTTGGAATTTCCGCAAGAAGCAACCAAGAGTGTCCAGTCTTGTCAGGCTATGCTCTTGGTTGACTTGTTAATTTACGCGCCAGCACTTGCAGAGGCTTGGTGCATCTCAACAATTGCGTGCAATAGCTAGTGAGCGGTTAGCTCAGTAGGTTAGAGTGTGGTGCTAATAATGCCAAGGTCATGGATTTGATCCCCGTACTGGCTAATATGTAGATTTTGAGTGTCAAAATTGTGAGTCACATGCATGTAAATTGTCAATGGTGCCTGGCGCGTAAACTAACAAGTCAACCAAGAGCATAGCCTGAAAAGACTGGACACTCTTGGTTGCTTCTTGCGGAAATTCCAAACTGCTGGGGAATTAGGTCAAATGCTTTGCATGCGTGAGGTAGTGGGATCGATGCCCGCATTCTCCAAAAGCACATTGTTTTATGGATCCAAGAAAACTGTAGTTCACACTTCATGCAGCTTTGTCTTACGACAACCTACTGTCATGTAACAATGACAAGCAACTTTCCTGTCACACTGATGTCAAAATGTCTTGGTGTGGTCTGGGTCTTGGGTCTTTTGTTTGGTGGGCTTTTGTTTGGTGGGTCTTTTGTTTGGTGGATCTTTTGTTTGGTGGGTCTTTTGTTTGGTGGGTCTTTTGTTTTGTTTGGTGGGTCTTTTGTTTGGTGGGTCTTTTGTTTGACCCAGACAAGAACCAGACACCAAAACCTTGTCAGCTTGTGGGTTTGAACTTGCAACCTTTCAATTACTAGTTCAGCACTCTAACCACTAGGCTACCCTTCCGCCTGGTTTTGGTCTTGGTCTTGTCTTGTCTTGGTCTTGTTCTTGGTCTGGTCTTGTTCTTGGTCTGGTCTTGTTCTTGGTCTTGGTCTTAGTCTGGGTCTTGGTCTTGGTCTGGGTCATGGGTTCGATACCCGTACTGGCTAATATGTACATTTTGAGTGTCAAAATTGTGAGTCACATGCATGTAAATTGTCAATGGTGCCACATAATTAAGTTTAGTGAATTGCAGAAATATCTCAGTTGGGAGAGTGTTAGACTGAAGATCTAATGGTCTCTGGTTCAATCCCGGTTTTCGGGATTTGTATTTGTTCTTTCTTTATGCTCTGGCTTCAAGGAAACTATCCACAGCTTTGTTTGTGGATCTCAATGGTGTGTGTCACGCTGCTCCTCTGAAAGTAAGTAATGCTTTGCTTTTTCATCTGACATTTTGACATCAGTGTGACAGGAAAGTTGCTTGTCATTGTGACATGACAGTAAGTTGTCGTAAGACAAGGCTGCATGAAGTGTGAACTGAAGCTTTCTTGGATCCACAAAAAAATGTGTTTTTGGGGAATGCGGGCATCGACCCCAATACCTATAGCATGCTACCAATTGATCAAATTCCCCAGCTGTTTGGAATTTCCGCAAGAAGCAACCAAGAGTGTCCAGTCTTGTCAGGCAATGCTCTTGGTTGACTTGTTAGTTTACGCGCCAGCACTTGCAGATGCTTGGTGCATCTCAACAATTGCGTGCAATAGCTAGTGGGTGGTTAGCACAGTAGGTTAGAGTGTGGTGCAAATAATGCCAAGGTCATGGATTCGATCCCCGTACTGGCTAATATGTAGATTTTGAGTGTCAAAATTGTGAGTCACATGCATGTAAATTGTCAATGGTGCCACATAATTAAGTTAAGTGCATTGCTGAAATAGCTCAGTTGGGAGAGCGTTAGACTGAAGATCTAAAAGTCCCTGGTTCGATCCCTGTTTTTTGTATTTGTTCTTTCTTTATGCTCTGGCTTCAAGGAAACTATCCACAGCTTTGTTTGTGGATCTCAATGGTGTGTGTCACGCTGCTCCTCTGAAAGTAAGTAATGCTTTGCTTTTTCATCTGACATTTTGACATCAGTGTGACAGGAAAGTTGCTTGTCATTGTGACATGACAGTAGGTTGTCGTAAGACAAGGCTGCATGAAGTGTGAACTGAAGCTTTCTTGGATCCACAAAAAAAATGTGTTTTTGGGGAATGCGGGCATCGATCCCAATACCTATAGCATGCTACCAATTGATCAAATTCCCCAGCTGTTTGGAATTTCCGCAAGAAGCAACCAAGAGTGTCCAGTCTTGTCAGGCTATGCTCTTGGTTGACTTGTTAATTTACGCGCCAGCACTTGCAGAGGCTTGGTGCATCTCAACAATTGCGTGCAATAGCTAGTGAGCGGTTAGCTCAGTAGGTTAGAGTGTGGTGCTAATAATGCCAAGGTCATGGATTTGATCCCCGTACTGGCTAATATGTAGATTTTGAGTGTCAAAATTGTGAGTCACATGCATGTAAATTGTCAATGGTGCCTGGCGCGTAAACTAACAAGTCAACCAAGAGCATAGCCTGAAAAGACTGGACACTCTTGGTTGCTTCTTGCGGAAATTCCAAACTGCTGGGGAATTAGGTCAAATGCTTTGCATGCGTGAGGTAGTGGGATCGATGCCCGCATTCTCCAAAAGCACATTGTTTTATGGATCCAAGAAAACTGTAGTTCACACTTCATGCAGCTTTGTCTTACGACAACCTACTGTCATGTAACAATGACAAGCAACTTTCCTGTCACACTGATGTCAAAATATCTTGGTGTGGTCTGGGTCTTGGGTCTTTTGTTTGGTGGGCTTTTGTTTGGTGGGTCTTTTGTTTGGTGGATCTTTTGTTTGGTGGGTCTTTTGTTTGGTGGGTCTTTTGTTTTGTTTGGTGGGTCTTTTGTTTGGTGGGTCTTTTGTTTGACCCAGACAAGAACCAGACACCAAAACCTTGTCAGCTTGTGGGTTTGAACTTGCAACCTTTCAATTACTAGTTCAGCACTCTAACCACTAGGCTACCCTTCCGCCTGGTTTTGGTCTTGGTCTTGTCTTGTCTTGGTCTTGTTCTTGGTCTGGTCTTGTTCTTGGTCTGGTCTTGTTCTTGGTCTTGGTCTTAGTCTGGGTCTTGGTCTTGGTCTGGGTCATGGGTTCGATACCCGTACTGGCTAATATGTACATTTTGAGTGTCAAAATTGTGAGTCACATGCATGTAAATTGTCAATGGTGCCACATAATTAAGTTTAGTGAATTGCAGAAATATCTCAGTTGGGAGAGTGTTAGACTGAAGATCTAATGGTCTCTGGTTCAATCCTGGTTTTTGGCATTTGTATTTGTTCTTTCTATATGCTCTGGCTTCAAGGAAACTATCCCCAGCTTTGTTGTGGTCCTCAATGGTGTGTGTCACGCTGCTCCTCGGAAAGTAAGTAATGTCTTTCTTTTTCATCTGACATTTTGACATCAGTGTGACAGGAAAGTTGCTAGTCATTGTTACATGACAGTAGGTTGTCGTAAGACAAGGCTGCATGAAGTGTGAACTGGAGCTTTCTTGGATCCACAAAAAAATGTGTTTTTGGGGAATGCGGGCATCGATCCCAATACCTATAGTATGCTACCAATTGATCAAATTCCCCAGCTGTTTGGAATTTCTGCAAGAAGCAACCAAGAGTGTCCAGTCTTGTCAGGCTATGCTCTTGGTTGACTTGTTAGTTTACGTGCCAGCACTTGCAGAGGCTCAGTGCATCTCAACAACTGCAACCAATAGCTAGTGGCCGGTTAGCTCAGTTGGTTAGAGTCTGATGCTAGTAATGGAAAGGTCATCGGTTCGATCCCCGTACTGGCTAATATGTACATTTTGAGTGTCAAAATTGTGAGTCACATGCATGTAAATTGTCAATGGTGCCACATAATTAAGTTAAGTGCATTGCTGAAATTGCTCAGTTGGGAGAGCGTTAGACTGAAGATTTGAAAGTCCCTGGTTCGATCCTGGTTTTCGGGATTTGTATTTGTTCTTTCTTTATGCTCTGGCTTCAAGGAAACTATCCACAGCTTTCTTTGTGGATCTCATTGGTGTGTGTCACGCTGCTCCTTTGAAAGTAAGTAATGCTTTGCTTTTTCATCTGACATTTTGACATCATTGTGACAGGAAAGTTGCTTGTCATTGTGACATGACAGTAGGTTGTCGTAAGACAAGGCTGCATGAAGTGTGAACTGGAGCATTCTTGGATCCACAAAAAAATGTGTTTTGGGGGAATGCGGGCATCGATCCCAATACCTATAGCATGCTACCAATTGATCAAATTCCCCAGCTGTTTGGAATTTCTGCAAGAAGCAACCAAGAGTGTCCAGTCTTGTCAGGCTATGCTCTTGGTTGACTTGTTAGTTTACGCGCCAGCACTTGCAGAGGCTTAGTGCATCTCAACCAAATGCTCCCAATAGCTAGTGTCCGGTTAGCTAAGTTGGTTAGAGTCTGATGCTAATAATGTAAGGGTCATGGGTTCGATCCCCGTACTGGCTAATATGTACATTTTGAGTGTCAAAATTGTGAGTCACATGCATGTAAATTGTCAATGGTGCCACATAATTAAGTTAAGTGCATTGCTGAAATATCTCAGTTGGGAGAGCGTTAGACTGAAGATCTGAAAGATCCCGGTTTTCGGGATTTGTATTTGTTCTTTCTTTATGCTCTGGCTTCAAGGAAACTATCCCCAGCTTTGTTGTGGTCCTCAATGGTGTGTGCCACGCTGCTCCTCTGAAAGTAAGTAATGTCTTGCTTTTTCATCTGACATTTTGACATCAGTGTGACAGGAAAGTTGCTAGTCATTGTTACATGACAGTAGGTTGTCGTAAGACAAGGCTGCATGAAGTGTGAACTGGAGCATTCTTGGATCCACAAAAAAATGTGTTTTTGGGGAATGCGGGCATCGATCCCAATACCTATAGCATGCTACCAATTGATCAAATTCCCCAGCTGTTTGGAATTTCTGCAAGAAGCAACCAAGAGTGTCCAGTCTTGTCAGGCTATGCTCTTGGTTGACTTGTTAGTTTACGTGCCAGCACTTGCAGAGGCTCAGTGCATCTCAACAATTGCTTCAAATAGCTAGTGGCCGGTTAGCTCAGTTGGTTAGAGTCTGATGCTAATAATGCAAAGGTCATGGGTTTGATCCCCGTACTGGCTAATATGTACATTTTGACTGTCAAAATTGTGAGTCACATGCATGTAAATTGTCAATGGTGCCACATAATTAAGTTAAGTGCATTGCTGAAATTGCTCAGTTGGGAGAGCGTTAGACTGAAGATTTAAAAGTCCCTGGTTTGTTTTCGGGATTTGTATTTGTTCTTTCTTTATGCTCTGGCTTCAAGGAAACTATCCACAGCTTTGTTTGTGGATCTCAATGGTGTGTGTCACGCTGCTCCTTTGAAAGTAAGTAATGCTTTGCTTTTTCATCTGACATTTTGACATCAGTGTGACAGGAAAGTTGCTAGTCATTGTTACATGACAGTAGGTTGTCGTAAGACAAGGCTGCATGAAGAGTGAACTGGAGCATTCTTGGATCCACAAAAAAATGTGTTTTTGGGGAATGTGGGCATCGATCCCAATACCTATAGCATGCTACCAATTGATCAAATTCCCCAGCTGTTTGGAATTTCTGCAAGAAGCAACCAAGAGTGTCCAGTCTTGTCAGGCTATGCTCTTGGTTGACTTGTTAGTTTACGCGCCAGCACTTGCAGAGGCTTAGTGCATCTCAACCAAATGCGCCCAATAGCTATTGTCCGGTTAGCTCAGTTGGTTAGAGTCTGATGCTAATAATGCAAAGGTCATGGGTTCGATCCCCGTACTGGCTAATATGTACATTTTGAGTGTCAAAATTGTGAGTCACATGCATGTAAATTGTCAATGGTGCCACATAATTAAGTTAAGTGCATTGCTGAAATAGCTCAGTTGGGAGAGCGTTAGACTGAAGATCTGAAAGTCCCTGGTTCGATTTCGGGATTTGTATTTGTTCTTTCTTTATGCTCTGGCTTCAAGGAAACTATCCACACCTTTGTTTGTGGATCTCAATGGTGTGTGTCACGCTGCTCCTCTGAAAGTAAGTAATGCTTTGCTTTTTCATCTGACATTTTGACATCAGTGTGACAGGAAAGTTGCTTGTCATTGTGACATGACAGTAGGTTGTCGTAAGACAAGGCTGCATGAAGTGTGAACTGAAGCTTTCTTGGATCCACAAAAAAAATGTGTTTTTGGGGAATGCGGGCAACGACCCCAATACCTATAGCATGCTACCAATTGATCAAATTCCCCAGCTGTTTGGAATTTCCGCAAGAAGCAACCAAGAGTGTCCAGTCTTGTCAGGCAATGCTCTTGGTTGACTTGTTAGTTTATGCGCCAGGCACCATTGACAATTTACATGCATGTGACTCACAATTTTGACACTCAAAATGTACATATTAGCCAGTACGGGGATCGAACACATGACCTTTGCATTACTAGCATCAGACTCTAACCAACTGAGCTAACCGGCCACTAGCTATTGGGTGCAATTGTTGAGATGCACTGAGCCTCTGCAAGTGCTGGCACATAAATTAACAAGTCAACCAAGAGCATAGCCTGACAAGACTGAACACTCTTGGTTGCTTCTTGCAGAAATTCCAAACAGCTGGGGAATTTGATCAATTGGTAGCATGCTATAGGTATTGGGATCGATGCCCGCATTCCCCAAAAACACATTTTTTTGTGGATCCAAGAAAGCTCCAGTTCACACTTCATGCAGCCTTGTCTTACTACAACCTACTGTCATGTAACAATGACTAGCAACTTTCCTGTCACACTGATGTCAAAATGTCAGATGAAAAAGCAAGACATTACTTACTTTCCGAGGAGCAGCGTGGCACACACCATTGAGGACCACAACAAAGCTGGGGATAGTTTCCTTGAAGCCAGAGCATAAAGAAAGAACAAATACAAATGCCAAAAACAGGGATTGAACCAGAGACCATTAGATCTTCAGTCTAACACTCTCCCAACTGAGATATTTCTGCAATTCACTAAACTTAATTATGTGGCACCATTGACAATTTACATGCATGTGACTCACAATTTTGACACTCAAAATGTACATATTAGCCAGTACGGGGATCGAACCCATGACCCAGACCAAGACCAAGACCCAGACTAAGACCAAGAACAAGACCAGACCAAGACCAAGACCAAGACCCAAGACCCAGACCCAGACCCAGGACCCAAGACCCAGACCCAGACCCAGGACCCAGACAAGACCCAGGACCCAGGACCCAGACCCAGGACCCAAGACCCAGGACCCAAGACCCAGACAAGACCAAGACCCAGACCCAAGACCCAGGACCCAAGACCCAGACAAGACCAAGACCCAGACAAGACCCAGACCCAGGACCCAAGACCCAGACCCAGGACCCAGGACCAGACAAGACCAACACCAAGACCCAGACCCAAGACCCAGGACCCAAGACCCAGACCCAGGACCCAAGACCCAGGACCCAAGACCCAGACCCAGGACCCAGACAAGACCCAGGACCCAAGACCCAGGACCCAAGACCCAGACCCAGGACCCAGGACCCAGACCCAGACCCAGGACCCAAGACCCAGAACCAGACCCAGACCCAGGACCCAAGACCCAGACCCAGACCCAGGACCCAAGACCCAGACCCAGGACCCAAGACCCAGACCCAGACCCAGACATGACCCAGACCCAGGACCCAAGACCCAGGACCCAAGACCCAGACCCAGGACCCAAGGCCCAGACCCAGGACCCAGACAAGACCCAGGACCCAAGACCCAGGACCCAAGACCCAGGACCCAAGACCCACTATCGAAGGCCTACTGGAAGCTGGGTGCATATACAGGACTCTATCACTCTGGAACACCCCCATACTTCCTGTTCTGAAGGCAGGAGGAGAAACATACCGGATGGTGCAGGATTTCCGGGCTGTAAATGAAGTTACCACACCCATCGATCTCCCTGTTCCAGACCCACACATCATACTGAGCAACCTGTCACCCAAACATCGGTATTTCACCGTAGTGGACTTGGCCAATGCCTTTTTCAGCATCCCATTGGATGAGGCTTCCCAGCCACTTTTTGCCTTTACCTACGAGAATCAGCAATTTACCTATTCCGTACTTCCCCAAGGTTACACTTCTTCCCCGGAAATCTTCAATTATATTCTGAAGACTCACCTGGCAGAACTGAAAATCCCAGAAGGAGTGATACTCATACAATACGTAGACGACCTGTTGCTGGGGGCTCCCACCTCAGACCTCTGTCTAGAAATGACTAAAACCCTGTTAGACTTTCTGGCAGTCAAAGGCTACAAAGTCAAGATGTCAAAAGTCCAATCATGCAGACGAACCGTTCTGTTCCTGGGAAGGGAAATCTCAAGCGAGGGGGCCGGACTCTCAAAATCACACCGAGACTCAATCCTACATCATCCCAGGCCCATTACTGTTTCAGGAATGCTCTCTTTCCTGGGGTTGACGGGATACAGCCGTACTCACATCCCAGACTATACTGAAAGAACTGAACCTCTGAGAGAAATTGTTCGAGAAGCTGGCCCTAGAAACCTACAGGCCCCACTTACATGGACTCCTGAAGCTTCAACGGCGTTTGGGCTCCTGAAGACTGACCTGTCTGTGGCTGCTGCTCTCACGGCACCAGACTACGGTAAAACATTTCACCTGGATGTTTCTGAAAAGGAAGGCTTTCCATCCGCCGTCCTTTTTCAGAAACATGAGGGGGAGAGAAGAGTACTCATGTACCACTCTTCAAAACTTGACCACATTGAAACCGGCCAGACCGCCTGTTCCAGATACGTTGCGGCGGTAGCCAAGGCGATTGAGAAGACAGCCCATCTGGTAATGTGCCACAAGATGCAAATACACACCCACCACGGGATGGCAGCATACCTCATCAGCAAAGAATTTACCTTCAGTGTGGACAGAAAAAACCAAATCCAGAACAAATGCACCCAGTCACACATCACTTTTGTGAACACCGACAAGAACATGGCAGATGCACTCACCGCAGAAGATGGCCTAGCACACTCCTGCCAAGAGAGGGCAGCACAAGAGCTCAAACTGAGACCAGACCTGGAAAATGAACCACTGACATCTCCAGACCTATGGCTGTACACAGACGGATGTTGCTACAAGGGAGACACAGTAAACGTAGCTGCCTATGCGGTCGTACAGCAGCTGCATGACAAAACACATGTCACGTTGGAATCAGGAATTATCCCCCAGCCAGCATCGGCACAACTTGCGGAAATTGTGGCTTTGACTCAAGCTCTAGAGAAAGCCGAAGGAAAAACTGTAAACATTTACACGGACTCGGCATACGCACACGGAGCAGTGCACATAGATGGACCACAATGGGTTAGGCGCAACTTTACCACCACAGGTAACCTACCCATCAAGCACCGAGCCCAAATGGAACGTTTGATGCATGCCGTGTCCTTACCAAAGACAGTGGCCATAATGAAATGCCGAGGCCACCAATGACTGACCAGCAGAATCAATCAAGGAAATGATGCCGCAGACCTGGCAGCCAAGGCCGCAGGAGGATACAGCCCCCGACAGATGGTGCTCGGGATAGAACCGGCAAGGACTGAATTGACAAGCCAACACATACTAGAACTACAGGAAGAGGCAGGCCCTTACGAACATTCGGTTTGGACACAGAAGGGAGGCTCTAAGGGACCAGATCGAATATGGAGATGCCATGATGGCCGACTGGTGGCTCCGGCTAATCTCTATCCAGAACTGATAAGGGAAGCCCATGGACCCACTCATGAAGGGAAACTCAGAACTTTACAGAAGGTTTCATACATATGGTGGCACCCCCACATGAAGGACATGACAGATTTATTCTGTGACGAATGCAACATATGTGGAAGCCACAATCCAAAGAAGCCCTACCAAACCCCGATGGTGGCCTACCCGGTGCCAAACGCATGTTTCCAAGACATCAGTATAGACTATACAGACATGGGAGAAGACAATGTAAAGAACGGGAAGAGATATTTGCTAGTAATGGTAGATAGATTCTCTAGATGGGTAGAAGCAATTCCAACAGCTAAGGAGGATGGGATAACGGTCATTAAGTGGCTACAGACAGAACTCATACCTAGATATGGGGTCCCTAGACATATCCGAAGCGACAATGGGTCCCACTTCGCAAACAAACACCTGAGACAGGTGGAGGAGAGGTTCGGCATTATACACAAGTTTGGTTCCGTGTATAAGCCGCAGGCCCAAGGCCTTGTGGAGCGCTGTAACCAATCTCTTAAGTGTAAGATAGCCAAAGTGTGTGCTGGTACAAAACTGACATGGGTGGAGGCCCTGCCACTGGCGTTGATGGCCATGAGGTCATCACCTGGGGCAGGGACTCATCTCTCACCCCACGAAATAATGATAGGAAGAGTAATGCCAGGTCCACCAAGAGAGGGAGGTCATATGCCCCCTCTTGATGTACACCAGATAGGTATGACTGACTATGTAAGAAAATTGACGGAACTGTCCGCAGCTCTTTCCAAACAGATACACAAAGTCCATGAGGGGGAGCTGACGGGAGATCCGGAGCAACTGAGGGTAAAGGTCGGCGATTGGGTAAGGATCAAGGTCCACAAAAGAAAGTGGGCGGATCCCAGGTGGACTGGACCGTACGAAGTGAAGGAGGTTACTTCACACTCAGTCCAGGTCAAAGGTAAATCGGGCGCACCTTGGCACCACTTGACTCATTGTACACCAGCACCGACTCCTTCTAGAACTCTGACTGAAGTCAGGGTCGATTTGAGCGACCTAAATTTGATTACAACCACAGAACCCTTAGTTGGTGAGGATGTGGGAGCAGCTCCCCAGCACACCAACTAACAGGTCGTCCAGAGATAGGGGCTATCCCTGGACGAGATTGGGGATATCGGGCCCCGTGTTTGTTATTTTTATTGTAGTCACAGGAGTTTCCATGGGGATTCTCCTGTGGGTATTAGAGCATCATACACCTACATCACAAACAGATATAGGACCCTCTAATGGGTCATCCAACCTGACCACATCCATGGCACATATAGAACTGACCAATCATTTGGGGGAGACAGATAATGGGTGGGAAGACTGGACAACAGACGAGGGGGCAGTGAAATGGCGGAAGCGACTGACTTTAACTAAGACAAATACGGGACTGAAACTTACTGTTAGGCCAGGGGGCCAGCCCTTAGGGTGTTATGATTTCATACTGGCCCCAGGGAATTCCGGGGTCAGATATTGGTTGTGGCGAATTTGCGTGACTAATAATCCTAAACCGACTTCGGTTACAGTAAGGAATGACAGGACCACACCCGTAAAAGGGTCCCCGTCATCCCCACTGTTTGGCCCGGTGGAGGCAATATCCAGGCTTAAAAGTCCGGATGATGTCATTTTAACAGCCACAGGAGTCTCAGGTTTTTCCAATAATTGGCTATTGTTGACCGAGGAAGCTGCAAATACCACCAGGCAGAGTTGTGTGGTGTGCATGGGAGCTCGTCCATTGCTCCGCATTGTCCCAGCAGTAGTGACTCTAGCATGTCTAATCCCTCTTATGACTACAGATAACCCCAGGGATAATTGTACTGCCTGGGATGAGGTCTATCCGGTTACTAAATTCACCACTAGGAACCCAGTGTTTTCCAACCAGGTTGCAAGGGCAAATTTTACTTGTGTCAATATGACGGGAGGAGGAACCGAGGTGGGATGGATCCCTGCGGATTGGTGTCTGGATACAGTTAATATTAAGGGGAGCCTCAGGCCAATATCCAGAGCAGATGTGTGGTGGTGGTGTGGTAGCACGGTCCTGTTTGATAAGTTACCCTCTAACAGTACTGGACGCTGTGCACTTGTTACTCTCTTGTTGCCTGTTTCTATCTACCCTATAGGAGCCGAGGACCTTGTTCTGCGGACCCAGGGAGTGAATCCCGGATATAGGGGACGTTCCAGGAGAGACACCACCCCATCTAGTGGAGACCCCTCCTACATAGACGCTATCGGAGTCCCTAGGGGAGTGCCTGATGAGTATAAGTTAATAGATCAGGTAGCTGCAGGGTTTGAATCATCCATCTGTTGGTGGTGCACAATTAACAAGAATGTTGATCGTATTAACTATATACATTACAACGTCCAAAGACTAGGCAACTGGACTCAGCAGGGTTTTGAAGCAGTACATGGTCAACTGGCTGCAACCAGCCTGATGGCTTTCCAAAATCGTATTGCCATTGATATGTTACTCTCTGAGAAGGGCGGAGTTTGCTCTATGTTTGGTGACCAGTGTTGTACTTTCATCCCTAATAACACAGCCTCGGATGGTAGTTTGACGGTCGCTCTGGAAGGTCTGCGGACGCTTAATGGTAAAATGAAATCTCATTCTGGGATAGATACCTCGATGTGGGACTCCTGGATGAGTGCGTTTGGTAAATATAAAACCCTGGTGTCCTCCATTTTGGTATCCATTTCGGTGTTCGCTGCCATTTTAGTTCTCTGTGGATGCTGTTGCATTCCATGCATCCGTTCCCTTACCACTAGGGTTCTCTCTAGAGCAATTGACCCTTCCTCCCCTTCCCAGATGTTTCCTCTGCTGGATAAAGACCTACTTGAATTCTAGGATGAGGAGGAGAGTGCCTATTAGGTTTACATTATATCTGCTGTTGCCTTATGGGGATGTATGTATGTGTTATGCAAGTGGATCATTCCGCCTGACTTGCCTAGTTTAAGTCACATCTCTTTGGAGATGTGAAGAGAGGGAATCACAACTTTTTCCTGCGGGAAAAAGTTGGCTTATGTAGACAAGCATTTTACTTTTATTTTGAGCTGTTGTTCTCCGCTCTGTTAAATGAGGGTTGTAAGTTCCTAGGTGGCTGGTAGCCAACTTAGTACATAGTGGGATTTAATGGAGAACATGATGGTAATACATATATATCTATTTCTGTTTAATACCGTGCCTTATTTCATAGTCCCCTTGGGAGAAGTTTCTCTTTGTGTCTGGATCTAGTTAGGTTGTGTCACGTCTCTGGTGAGACGTGAAGAGAGGGTTTTGTAGAGAAATGCAATTTCGTATGCAGGTGACCAACCTATTGCTAATACAGGGCTACAACTTAAAGTAAAGCCTGTGGGGTCCCCTACAGGATAGCTCCCGCATTACACTAACTGCCAAAACCAGCGCATACACATAATCTCCTTTGTAGCTGAACATTGTGTGCCCGAAGAGGATTCTACGATGACGGACAGACAACTGAGCCAATGGCGGAAGACTACAGACTACACCCCAGCTGAACCAATCCAAAGATCCGATCTTCCAGAATCAACCTACTTTCTGTTCTATATATAAGTGGTGTACTGATTGTAACGGTCTTTTTGCCTGCAGTTCCGTACGAACTAGCGGAGGAGCCGTAATTACGCTGTTCTAGATATCTTCACTCTGAATAAACTGTCGCTTGTCATACAATTTACCACCTTGTCTGAATCGATCCTTGACCGACTCGCCCGTCTACATATCTAATTTCTAACACCTGCTACATTCAACAAAAAAGTGCATAAAATGTTCCACCTCAATACCACAAATATCACATTCTCTTTTGATATCCCTATTTATTTGATGCAAAACCACATTTGTAAAAATCCTATTATGTTTCAATTTAAAATCGTTGTCTTCACACTCTATAGAATTATATTTTACATTGACATTCTTCCATATTGATTTCACATCCATATTTGCAAACACCCTAGACCACACTTTTTCCGAAGCAGGAACTTTTATCTCTTTTAAAATACATTTACTATAAACCATTTTAACTTTTAAACCTGATAAATCATGTTTCTCCCCATTACTTTCATAATATAAAACCGGTAAACCCCTCGCTCTTTTAGCCACCTCTTTATTTATTAAAATCACCCACTCCCCAGGAATACATTCTAATATTTTCTTGTAATTATTCTCCACAGTAGTTTTACTTATCTCTTCATCTATTTCAACCACATTATCATATATTGCTTGAAACGGAAGGAACCCAGGAATGACCTCATATACTATGTCACCTATCTGCCTCATCCCAGCCCTCATAAAATATTTACAAAACAACGTCATATTATTACACTTTATCTTTGGATTTAAAAATATCGGCTGATTTAAAATATTTTCTAAAATGGTACATTCATAAGAAATATTTGGTAAAAATTGCCCCCAAGCCTCCAATACTTCTCTATAAAACAACGATATATTACCTACCATTTCCTTCTTCATACTCATCAATAAACCATTGTCCCCCACCCTCCCTACCTCTTGCAAATAATCTTTAAAAAACCTTTTCCACCCATAATCCAATTCACCAAATAAATATTTCCGTACCATTTTTACTCTAATTGCTGTTTTCCTTACACTTAAATCTACCAACTTCAAACCCCCCTCCTCATAACCTGCAATCAAAGTTTTAAAAGCTATTTTCACCCCCTTCCCATCCCATAAAAAATTTACTAAAATCTTATTCATTTCAGATAAAACCCATTCTGGCATATCCAAAACATTCATTACGTAAATAAAAATTGACATCAACAAGGAATTTATCACAATGACTTTCCCTTTTAACTTCAAAGACCTCCCCTTCCACATATTTACCACCTTTCTAACTTTATTTATTACACCACTCCATGTCAAATCCCTAGCTTCCATTTCCTTCACCCCTAAAAAAACTCCTAACACCTTAAAATAATCGTTTACCACCTTAAAAGTAAAATTTCCCTCATTAATCTTCCCAATATACATTACAACTGACTTCTCCATGTTAACCTTTGCCCCTGATGCTTGTCCATATACTTTAAAACACTCCATCACCCTTTTAACACTTCCCTCATCTCTAACTGTTATAGTGGTATCATCTGCGTATTGATGAATCAAACTAAAACCTCCTTGTGGAGTCTGTACACAATTTATAAGATGATCTTTTTTAAGAAATGCTGCTAAAGGTTCTACCGATAAAACAAATAATAAAGCTGATAAAGGGCACCCCTGTCTCACAGATCTCTCAAGAATAAAATAATCAGTTAAAACTCCATTACACTTCACCCTACTTTTTGCCTTCTTATATAATAATTTTATCCATCCTATTATTCTATTACCAAAACCATATTTATCCATTACCCTAAACATAAAATCATGTTCTACCCTATCAAAGGCTTTATTTAAATCTATGCTTAACACTATTCCCCCTATCTTATCATGATTCATTTTATTTATCACATCTCTAATCGTATTAATTGTATCAGCAATATCTCTACCAGGCACACTATAATTCTGTGTAGGTGCTATAATATCATTTAAAACTTGCTTCATTCTATTTGCCAGTATCTTAGCTAAAATCTTATAATCCGAATTTAATAAACTAATTGGCCTATAATTCTCCAGTTTCAATTTGCTCCCCTTATTTTTATATAAAATCGTTATCAGCCCTGTCACCATAGATTCTGAAACACTATTATTATCCTCCATATATTGATAAACCTCCAATAAAATAGCTGCTAAAAAACGTTCATATATTTTATAAAATTCTGCAATTATTCCATCCACTCCAGGACTCTTATTTACTTGTAACCCCTTTATCGCATCTTTATCTTTATTCACTGTTATCTTCCCAACACACATTTGTTTATCCTCAACATCAATTTGCACATCCACACTATCCAATATCTCCTTTACACACCCCTCATCCACCTCCCCTTTCTTAAATAAATCCTTATAAAAATTCTGCACTGTTTCTAATATCTCTACATAATCATTGACAACTTCACCCTTTACATTTTCAATCTCTCTAATATATGTTCTCCTCTGTTTATTCTTCTCTAAACCAAGAAGAAATGAAGTACATTTCTCCCCCTCCAAAACATACTTTGCCTTACTTCTTATAATTGCACCCTTACACTTATCTATTTCATATTTACTCAGTTTTGCTTTTAAATCTAAAAACCTTTCTATATTATGATTAAGTTCACTGTCACACTTCCCCATTTCTTCATCCAATCTAGCCCTCAACTCATTTTCTTCTCTTTTCATCTTTCCTCTCTTTTTCCTTGCATATCTTATACTAAAACCTTTTATTTTTTCCTTAACCTTGTCCCACCATAAACACTTATCATTCTCTTTCCGCTTATCCTCCATTTCACATGCTATCAAAGATGTAATTTGTTTCCCATATTCCTCATCTTCTAAATACCCTGCATTCATACACCATATTCCACCCCCTGTTCTTTCCTTATCTAAACCCACTGAAAATGTTAAACCTGCATGATCACTAAAAGTTGTAAAACATACTTAATATCTTTCATAAAATTCCTTAAACCTTCTTTTACTAAAACCAGATCTATCCTTGTTTGTTTCAAATCCCCTAAAACCACCTGCCTTCTAGAAAATTCTCTTTTGTCTGGATTTTCCTCTCTCCACATATCAATTATTCCTTTTTCTAACATCATCTTCTTTAAAACCCCCCAGATTCATCACTTCTAAAAATAGCTCCTCTTGTCATATCCAGTCTATCCATTTTAACATTAAAATCCCCAACTACAATACAATTCCCCTCACACCATTTCCCTAATTCTAAAAATAAATCTTTGCGCTCTATTTCATTATTAGGCGCGTAAATATTTATAATTCTAAAAACCATACTCATATATTCAAAATCCAAAATTAAAATCCTCCCATTATTATCATTATATATATGTTTCACATTCTCTACCACATCCTTCTTCAATAAAATAGCAACACCACATGAATTACCCCTGCCATTGTTAACAAAAATAAAATCTCTCCATATTTTTTTAACTTCTAAAATACATATATTGTCCCAATGTGTTTCTTGAAGGCATAAAATATCAGAATTCTTCATTTTGACTATTCTTTGAAATTTTTCCATTGTTCTTAAACCGTTCGCATTTATTGACATAAACCATTCCAATAAATAGTAAAAATAATAAATATTTTCTCATTTACCTCTATCTGTTGTCATGTTTTCTTCCTTTTCTGTCCTTTTTCACCTCCGCCGCCGCTTTCCTCTTCCTGTAGCCTCCCCATTTTCTGTCAATCTGTTCCATGTCATCTGAATCTGAATTTGATTCTAAAGCCATCTCTTCCAAGAAACTTAAACTCTTCTTTCCAGTGCCTGTTGTGCTTCCTGTATCCATTTGTGTCTCCTTTATTATTGTCAGCATCCCACTCCCCTCCACTTCACCTTCTTCCGAGGCACCCACATAGCCCGAGGTCCCCCCCAAAATCTGTGAGTCCCCAGTTCCTCCATCCAGCCCACTCCCCTTCTCCTCCTGAAAACTCCCTCTTCTTATTTCTGAGTCCATACTGCTCCCTATTTCGTTCGTCTTCTGTTCGATTTTCTCCCTTCTTGCGTTCTCCGTCTCTCCACACTCCACCACGTCCTCTCCTCCATCATGTTCTTCTGGTCTCGGTGATACATCAGTCTCCACAAAAAGATCTTGGCTCCTCTCCTCATTCACAACCTCTCCACAGTTGCACTCGTCAGTTCTCATGCGACATCCTTCGCAAAATGCCCTTTCCTTTCCACCTAAACATTCTCTTGCATAATGCCCTTGCTTCCCACACTTATAACATTTTAATTCAGGGCAGTCCTTCAAAATATGACCAGGCTGAATACAAAGCCTACAAACTCTGACCTGCTTATCATGAATAACTCTAAAGTACTCTCCTCCTTCAAGTGTGTCAAACTTTGTAGAGTACGGCAATGATTTCACAGTGTCAGTAAATTTCACTTTGCAGTATCTCGTGCCATCTGCTATCTCCGTCCCTGGCCAAACTCTCCTCCTGATTTCAGAGACTGCTGATACACCCCAGCTACATAGGTTGGCCAATATAGCGTTGTCTTCCATATACACAGGCAGATTCATGAAAGAGACTATAAGTTCATTGGAAACCATGTCTCTTGCCATAATTCTTGTTTCTTTAATCATAAAGCCATCCATTAAGCGCTCTTTTCCTTTTCCATTTCTCATCGTGACCTCGTACTTTCTTTCTCCTTTTACTCTACATCCCACCACCTCTCCACACACCTCTTTAATTGCACGTAGTAACTCCATCGTCGTGACCCTATCTTCTCCCATCAACTCCACTGCCACCGTAAATTCTTTACCATATTTCATCTCTCCTTCATCTCCATTTTTCTTCCGTTGAGCATTTTCTTTGTCCTTATCCATTCCATTAGCCATTGCCATGTTGTCTGTCATAGTAAAGAAAATTAACACCCAAAAAACTCTTCCCCCAAGCAGCAAAACTGCAAAGGGGGAAAAAACGAACCAAACTTAAACTTGTTCAAATGCAAAAATCTAAATTATACTCCAAAAAACGATGAAAATAACCAAAAAAGCTCTCAAGCAAACAAACACTCACTCACGACTTGATTACCAACACCTGTCAAACTTTCCAAACAGGAAGTGCTCACTCAGGCCGGTGTGGTCGTAAGCGAGAAAATATCTCTTGGTGCACTATATAAAGTCAAAGTGAGTCTGATTAACAGCTGTTGCATTTTCACCATTTAGATAAGCATCTTTGTGTCACTCAAAAAGTGGAAGAAATTGCATATACTGTAGCCATAATTTGTAGCACAGATTGTTGGATGAAATACAAACTAAACTTGCTTACTTATTTCAAAGCGAGGGCACATATTTCAGCCTTGTGGGAAAAAGCGGACAAAGAGTTGAAATGCCACAAGGCAGTGACAAAAAGCTTACAGCACCTGGTATTCCCAGGCAGTCTCCCATCCAAGTACTAACCAGGCCCGACCCTGCTTAGCTTCCGAGATCAGACGAGATCAGGCATGCACGAGCAAAACTCATGTGACCACTTGCCGCAATGTTATCTTTTTGGCTCATTTTTCAAAATAAAAGCCTGAAACTATGTCTGAAGACTATTGACACCCTGAGGAAGCGATAGGAAAAGGAATCTGCTTGATATCCCTTTAAATGGAGCAAAGGGAGGCTATGGAACATGGAGTTTTCAAAATAGAAGCCACTTCCTGTTTTGATTTTCCTCAGGGTTTCGCCTGCAATATCAGTTCTGTTATACTCACAGACAATTACCCCACTCTTCCACCAAGGCACCTGCAAGTACTCAGACATTTCTGTGGGGAATGGCCCTTGCTCTCACCCTCCAATACAACAGGTCCCAGATGTGCTCAATGGGAATGAGATGCGGGCTCTTCACTGACCATGGCAGAACACTGATATCCCTGTCTTGCAGGAAATCATGCACAGAATGAGCAGTATGGCAGGTGTCATTGTCATGCTGGAGGGTCATGTCAGGATGAGCCTGCAGGCAGGGTACCACATGAGGGAGGAGGATGTCTTCCCTGTAATACACAGCGTTGAGACTGCCTGCAATGACAACAAGCTTAGTCCGATGATGCTGTGACACACTGCGCCAGACCATGACGGACCCTCCACCTCCAAATCGATCTCGCTCCAGAGTACAGGCCTCGGTGTAATGCTCATTCCTTCAACGATAAATGTAAATCCGACCATCACCCCTGGTGAGACAACACCGCGACTCGTCAGTGAAGAGCACTTTTTGGCAGTCCTGTCTGGTCCAGCAACGGTGGGTTTGTGCCCATAGGTGACGCTGTTGCCGGTGATGTCTATTGAGGACCTGCCTTACAACCGGCCTACAAGCCCTCAGTTCAGCCTCTCAGCTTATTGCGGAAAGTCTGAGCACTGATGTAGGGATTGTGCGTGGGAAACATGGGAAACAGTGTTTAAACCCTTTACAATGAAGATCTGTGAAGTTACTTGGATTTTTACAAATTATCTTTGAAAGACAGGGTCCTAAAAAAGGGGCGTTTATTTTTTTGCTGAGTTTATATATATAGTACAAATAGTATTTACAAATTCACCACATTTATGATTTTATATGGGAATCAAAAAGCTTTCATGAATGTTCACCATGTGCTGATGTGCTCAGCACTGTCAACAGACCCCATTATGACATCACAATGTAACGGAAGCCTTGCCATGATATCATTGCTGGTTCCATCTGACAAGCAACATTTCATTTCCACTCATTTCAATGATAGATCTCTCACAGAGATAGGTTAACCTTTCTGAACTACCGATTAAAAAGGAAAGAGGTTAAGTTCTTATTTTGAGAGTGTTAATATTTATCATCAATGGCTTATCGAGGGAGAAAATCAAGTTTTGTAAGGCTCATCAGTTTTTCAAACGTTTTTCCAAAAATATCACTGTTTATTTTGTGGTTTCATAGACATACAGTATGCCTACATCAGTAAAATCTTTAGCTTACATTTTTTTTATGACACACTGTAGAAACTATTTTGCCTACTTCACTTCTGCTATACATTTCATACTGTACCATTGTGATCCAGGGCTATCAGGAGAGCTACCCAATCCCAGAGGGCCATCGTGGCTTCATCAGTGATGCCAGACTTCTGCAGATGCAGAGAGCTGAGAGAGAGGCCATGGAAGCAAAGCAAAGAAAGATAAGTGCTATCCATGAGAATTATGTCCGGACTGCTCTCATCGGGGTTGGCAGCACCTTCGCGCACCACTTCGTCCCCTCTATTCAGTGCATTCCGCGGCCGAAAGCTCCACCAAGGCCTTTGCCACGAAGGCTTGAACACATAGCTCTGGCCCCACTGAAGAACGTGGTGGGGGTGGACGGAGCCCAAGTTCGACCCGGATCTAAACTCTCTGGAGTCCATCCAGGTAAATAAATCATTCAGCAGCATTAGCGTGTGGCCTGTTCCCGTCCCTCCAACTGGAGCTCCCTCCAAGAGGGGCAAGAAGAAGAAGGGCAGGCGGGAGTCGAAGCCCTGAAAGCCCAGTCGGACCAGGGCTGTGCTGACAACAACGGACCCATTGACCTGATGAAGGAGGTGAGGGACATCGAGGCTCACCTGAAGGAGGAGGCCTGGGAGGTAGGATGGACTTCGAATTTATTGTAAATGTGAAAGTTTGCAGTTCAGAATTATACTTGGACCGATAAATTGCCAAAACAGATAGTTGTTCCATGTCTTAAAATCAAATCAAAATGTATTTGTCACATGTGCCGAACACAACAAGTGTGGCCCTTACCGTGAAACCAACAGTGCAGTTCAAGAAGAGTTAAGAAAATATTTCCCAAATAAACTTAAGTAAAAATTTATAATAATTAAAGTAACACAATGACATAACAATAACGAGGCTAAATACAGGGGGTATCGGTACCAAGTCAGTGTGCGGGGGTACAGGTTAGAAAGGATACTCTCTTTGACAGCATGATAGAATAGATCCTAGAATACAGGATCTCTCTGTATTAGTTTATGTATATACTAGTTCTATATGTATTTCTATGATGGGAGCATTCTTTTCTGGTCTATACCAAAGGTGGTACATGAGGTGAAGGCCGTGGGCAGGAGAAGTTTGGGCTCGGCCATGTCCACAGGGGAAATAGCCACCAGCTCTCTGGGAAGCCTGAGCTCAGTGGATATGAACACCCCTACTGAGCTCCGTGACTACTTGTATGTTGGGACCCCGGGCAAAGTTGCGTGACAGCCCACCCAGGCCTGCCCCCCTCCTATCAAGCCCAGGAGCAAACTGCCTCGGCCTATAAGGTTCCTTAGCTTGCCAAAGGCTGCCACCGGCTCAGGTCAGTCCCTCTCATGTACTCACACGAATGTAAATTAGACAGGGAGATGAAGCTAGGTAGATTGATAGAAAAACAGTAGGAAGGGAAGAGACACAAATGGCTTTAGCCCAGGGCCACACTTGATTTGCCTGTTTCACAGTGAGATAACCTTTACTCAAGGCTAATTGGACCCTTCTTCTGAACAGGGAGAGCACCAAAAATATATGTGCTAAATTTAAAATGATATCATAATGAACTAGTGTTAAAAGCTACAAACAGATATGGAAATGAGTAAATACATAAATAAATACATACAGTTCATAGAGAGATAGATGTCTGCTGTTAACCCATAGACAAGATGGCAGCCAGTGAGCCAAAGGGTCAAATTAAGAACCAGGCCAGATTGCAGGCCCTGTCCAACCCAGAGCAGGCCCTGACTAAGACCTTCAAGCTGCTCCACTCTGCCTCTGATGACTGGTGAGCATTCACTGTAGACCAGACCAATGGAGCTAGGCTAAAGGAAGCACAGTGTAGTGTCCTTGGAAATGTAGATTTGAGCTACAGAGCGTAGAAACTTCTGAATTTAAGAGACCAGAGTCCTAATTGATGAACATCATTATAATGTTTTTGGAAAATGTTGTGGAAAATGCTTACGTTTCTTTCACTGAATTGCAGGGAGAAGAAGATCGAGGGCTTGACCTCTCTCCGTGTGATGGCTCAGAACCACATGGACATACTGATGCCTAAACTCCATGATATCTGCCTTGCCATTATAAATGAGGTAGCTGTATTCATTCACTGCCCTATTCATTCATCTGCACAAATCTGCTACATTTGGAGAACAAGTCAAATTGTGTCATGTTTCTGATGTTCGTGGGTTGTTCTGCTCAACATTAATAGCTGGGCCTGTGTGTGTTATTATGATTCAGGTGAAGAACCTGCGCTCTGCAGTGTCCTGTGCTGCCATGGCCACACTGGGGGACATGTACGTCCACCTCCAGAGGGCCATGGACAGTGAGGTGGAGGGGACGGCACGCGTGCTGCTGCACAAAGCCAGCGAGGCCAACGCCTTCATCCGGCAGGGCGCCAACTTTGCCCTGGGTCACATGGTGCAGAGCTGCACCCCTACCCGTGTGATGAATGCCTTGGTGGTCGGTGGGCTGAGGTAAAGAGGGAGAGGGGTCAATTAACACTCACTAAGGGGTAGATCCGGACTTCCACAAATTGTCCCATTATCCAAACCTATATAAAATATATTTTTGATTTGTTTAACACTTTTTTCTTACTACAGGATTCCAATTGTGCCATTTCATAGTTTTGATGTCTTCACTATTATTCTAAACTGTAAAAATTGTAAAAATAAAGAAAAACCCTTAATCGAGTAGGTGTGTCCAGACTTTTGACTGGTACTGTATATATTGTGATAATGCAAATATGGTACAATCCAGGGGTGCAAAGCTTTTGGTGTTACGGTTTTCTAAGTGTGGTGAAGGAGAGTCGGACCAAACTGCAGCGTGTCGATTGCGATCCATGTTTATTTAAACAAACGTAAACACGACTAAACACGAACACTACAAAAACAATAAACGAAACGAAAACCGAAAACAGCCTATACTTGTGTCAACTAACATCAAACAAGGACATCAAGACACTCAGGACAAATAGGACAATCACCCACGACAAACTCAAAGAATATGGCTGCCTAAATATGGTTCCCATTCAGAGACAACGATAAGCACCTGCCTCTAATTGAGAACCACTCCAGACAGCCATAGACCTTGCTAGATAACCCCACTAGCTACAATCCCAAAAACATACACACCAAACCCCAAGACAAAACACACCACAATACAAAAACTCCATGCCACACCCTGGCCTGACCCAATACATGAAGAAAAACACAGAATACTTAGACCAGGGCGTGACAGAACCCCTCCCCTAAGGTGCGGACTCCCGAACGCACCTCAAAACAATAGGGAGGGTTCCGGGTGGGCGTCTGTCCATGGTGGCGGCTCCGGCGCGGGACGTGGAACCCACTCAGTTAATGTCTTAGTCCCCTCTCCTCGCGTCCCTGGATAGACCACCCTCGCCGCCGACCATGGCCTAGTAGTCCTCACCCAGAACCCCACTGGACTGAGGAGCAGATCGGGACTGAAGGACAGCTCGGGACTGAAGGACAGCTCGGGAGTGAGAGGCAGCTCGGGAGTGAGAGGAAGCTCGGGAGTGAGAGGAAGCTCGGGAGTGAGAGGAAGCTCGGGAGTGAGAGGAAGCTCGGGAGTGAGAGAAAGCTCGGGAGTGAGAGAAAGCTCGGGAGTGAGAGAAAGCTCGGGAGTGAGAGAAAGCTCGGGAGTGAGAGAAAGCTCGGGAGTGAGAGAAAGCTCAGGAGTGAGAGAAAGCTCAGGCAGGTAGATAGATCTACCAGATCCTGGCTGGCTGGTGTTTTCAGCAGATCCTGGCAGATCTGGAAGAGTCTGGTTGACTGGCAGATCTGGAAGAGTCTGGTTGACTGGCAGATCTGGAAGAGTCTGGTTGACTGGCAGATCTGGAAGAGTCTGGTTGACTGGCAGATCTGGAAGAGTCTGGTTGACTGGCAGATCTGGAAGGTCGTTGACTGGCAGATCTGGAAGAGTCTGGTTGACTGGCAGATCTGGAAGAGTCTGGTTGACTGGCGGATCTGGAAGAGTCTGGTTGACTGGCGGATCTGGAAGAGTCTGGTTGACTGGCGGATCTGGAAGAGTCTGGTTGACTGGCGGATCTGGAAGAGTCTGGTTGACTGGCGGATCTGGAAGAGTCTGGTTGACTGGCGGATCTGGAAGAGTCTGGTTGACTGGCGGATCTGGAAGAGTCTGGCTGACTGGCGGATCTGGAAGAGTCTGGCTGACTGGCGGATCTGGAAGAGTCTGGCTGACTGGCGGATCTGGAAGAGTCTGGTTGACTGGCGGATCTGGAAGAGTCTGGCTGACTGGCGGATCTGGAAGAGTCTGGCTGACTGGCGGATCTGGAAGAGTCTGGCTGACTGGCGGATCTGGAAGAGTCTGGCTGACTGGCGGATCTGGAAGAGTCTGGGCTGCCTGCGGATCTGGAAAAGTCTGGCTGACTGGCGGATCTGGAAGAGTCTGGCTGACTGGCGGATCCTGGCAGACTGAAAGATCTGGCTGCTCCATGCTGACTGGCGGCTCTGGCTGCTCCACGCTGACTGGCGTCTCTGGCTGCTCCATGTAGGCTGACAGCTCTGGCGGCTTCTTACAGACTGGCAGCTCTGGCGGCTCCGTGCAGACTGGCAGCTCCTTGCAGACTGGCAGCTCCTTACAGACTGGCAGCTCCGTGCAGACTGGCAGCTCCTTGCAGACTGGCAGCTCCTTGCCGACTGGCAGCTCCTTGCCGACTGGCAGCTCCTTACCGACTGGCAGCTCCTTGACTGGCAGCTCGGGCTGCTCCACGTAGACTGACAGCTCTGGCTGCTCCACGTAGACTGACAGCTCTGGCTGCGCTAAACAGGCGGGAGAATCCAGCAGCGCTGTAGAGGAGGAAAGCTCTGGCAGCGCTGAACAGGCGGGAGACTCCGGCAGCGCAGGAGAGGAGGAAGGCTCTGGCTGCGCAAAACAGGCGGGAGAATCCAGCAGCACTGTAGAGGAGGAAAGCTCTGGCAGCGCTGAACAGGCGGGAGACTCCGGCAGCGCTGGAGAGGCGAGGCGCACTGTAGGCCTGATGCGTGGTGCTGGTACTGGTGTTACTGGACCGAGGACACGCACAGGAAGCCTGGTGCGGGGAGCTGCTACCGGAGGGCTGGAGTGTGGAGGTGGCACAGGATGGGCTATACCGTGAAGGCGTACTGGAGATCTTGAGAGCAGTGCTGGCACAGGACGTGTAAGGCTAGGGATGTGCACAGGAGGCCTGGTGCGTGAGGCTGGCACCAACTTCACCAGCCGACTAACACGCACCTCAGGACGAGTATGGAGCGCTAACCCAGGTGCCATCAAATCCCCGACACGTTCCGTCGGGCGAATTCCATGCGAAAAGCACCAACACAGCAACTCCCTCATTTCTCTCTCCTCCAATTTCCCCATTAACTCCTTCACAGTCTCTGTTTCGCTCACCTCCAACACCGGCTCTGGTCTCCTCCTAGGCTCCTCACGATAAACAGGGAGAGTTGGCTCAGGTCTCACTCCTGACTCTGCCACACTCTCCCTGAGCCCCCCCCCCCCCAAGACATTTTTGGGGCTGATTCTCAGGCTTCCTTCCGAGTCGCCGTGCTGCCTCCTCATAACGGCGCCTCTTCGCTCTCGCCGCCTCCAGTTCTTCTTTGGGGCGCTCTCGCCGCCTCCAGTTCTTCTCCAGGCTGAGCCCAGGGTCCTTCTCCGTTTAGGATTTCCTCCCATGTCCAGAAATCCTTATAGCGCATCTCCTCTTTGGGCTGCTCCTGCCTGTTGACACGCTGCTTGGTACGTTGGTGGTGGGTGATTCTGTTACGGTTTTCGAAGTGTGGTGAAGGAGAGTCGGACCAAACTGCAGCGTGTCGATTGCGATCCATGTTTATTTAAACAAACGTAAACACGAACACTACAAAAACAATAAACGAAACCCGAAAACAGCCTATACTTGTGTCAACTAACATCAAACAAGGACATCAAGACACTCAGGACAAATAGGACAATCACCCACGACAAACTCAAAGAATATGGCTGCCAATCAGAGACAACGATAAGCACCTGCCTCTAATTGAGAACCACTCCAGACAGCCATAGACCTTGCTAGATAACCCCACTAGCTACAATCCCAAAAACATACACACCAAAACCCCAAGACAAAACACACCACAATACAAAAACTCCATGCCACACCCTGGCCTGACCCAATACATGAAGAAAAACACAGAATACTTAGACCAGGGCGTGACACATGGAGACTTACCCAGAAAGACTCACAGCTTTAATCGCTGCCAAAGGTGATTCTAACATGTATTGTGAATACTTATGTAAATTGAGATATTTCTGTATTTCATTTTCAATACATTTGAGAAAAAAAAATTAGACATGTTTTCACTTTGTCATTATGGGGTATTGTCTGCAGTTGGTTGAGATAAACATTTAAAAAACTATAATTTAATCCATTTGGAACTCAGGCTGTAAGAAAACAAAATGAGGAATAAGTTAAGGGGTATGAACACCTTCTGAAGGCACTGTATATCTGCAAGAAAGTGATAAATGAGCGACTCTTTGAAAGGGGGTCATATATACATTGCCTTATAAAAAGTTTAAAAAGCTATCATGCTATAATCGGCATTGTTTCTCAGACCAAATCTTCATTCTGGTTTAAACAAAGCAATCTGATCATGCTCCAGTAATTACATGCTACAGGGAATTTAAAAAAAATGGCTTCTGCAAAGCACATCCACACGTCCAATCAACATCCACACATTGTGTTTGAATAAAGACCTGAAGAATGAAATCAAACATACTTGGAATAAAATGCTGTTTCAGTATCTTGTTGCAGGTTGTGCAATGTTCAAAAGTGTGTGAGAGGTTAGCATTAATGTGTGTGGGGTCAAGTTTGGACGGTCGTACATATGCAAATAGGCAATATTGTAAATTTCAGGACCATGGACAGCAGCAATATTGGCATAGCGATATCTGTCATTCAGCACCACATGACAGTAGACAGCGGCCATCTCATGTGAAGTTGGCACTGGGGAAATCCCATGTAATGAGAAACGAGGCCTAGGAAGCAAATGTTACATCTTTCGATTTGTAAATAATAGGGAATACATCTGCAAATAATTGAAACTAATTATTCAAACTACACTGTACAACTTTAGTGTGTCTGTGCATCATAGGTACAACAGTAAGCAATTCCGTTCTCAAATGTCTGTTTATTGTGAGAAACAACATGAAAAACACCTGTTAGACCATTACAATGCGGACTGTCATGCATTTTTACTATTACCAACAAGACAACGAAGTGATACGTGTCATGGAGACTTATAACGGATACTTTCCAAACCTCAAAAGTTCATTCGCTGAGTGATATTGTTTACTACACTATTATGCATACAATCCAAGTCATACGTTTATTGTCATTCATACTCTTATTTTTAACCGAATATCATTGCAAAAGTGTTGATTGTGTCAATTCAGAGCTCGGAAATATTGGAATAATGTGATTAAGGGGACTGACACTCAAGGCACAGGATAACACAACAGGATAACACAACAACCACATTTTCAATTGACAATCATTGCTTTAAATGGATGTGGTCGATTGTTTATATATGCCTACACAAATCTATGTATTTAACTTGTAAACCAAGGTTGGATTAGTTGGTCTGTTCTAATTGCAGCATATTGGACGACTCCACCATCATTGATCATTCGCGACTTTAAGTCATTCCTGTTATCTCTAGAGCATCCCGTATATCTATAGCGCCGCATTACTTCCCCATCTTACCATGGATAGGGTTTGGTGCATTCCGGAGTTCATTTATGGTCCCACAAAGGTAATCTTAGGAGAAATTCATTTTAGCATACTGTAAATGCCTGTGCATAATGTGCATAACATAGCATAATTATTTTCATTATCTTCCAAGGAATTCTGTAGAAGCAGTCTTTATTTTCAGACTCTGCAGGCCTGCTGGGAGGAAACATATTACAATAAACAGGTAAGATTCATCCCACAAAAACATAAACAACAGAAAGAGAGTTGTATTTCAAGACAATTTAGAGAAGGTGGTCATGAGAGTTCTTAATATCACTTGCAAATTGTGAGGCATGAGCAGTTGTGAAATGTTGCGAGAGGCCCTTCTGAAAGAACATGATATGAATGAACATACAATATACTTTAAAAAAAGTATTGTAAGGCTTGAGACAATTAAGACATGGATTATGTATGTGTGCCATTCAGAGGGTGAATGGGCAAGACAAAATATTTACATGCCTTTCAACGGGGCATGGTAGTAGGTGCCAGGGGTACCTGTTTATGTCAAGAACTGCAACGCTGCTGGGTTTTTTACGCTCAACAGTTTCCCGTGTGTATCAAGAATGGTCCACCACTCAAAAGACATACAGCCAACTTGACACAACTGTGGGAAGCATTGGAGTCAACATGGGCCAGCATTGTACACTTCAGTACATTAATAGTATTGGTACTGTGTTCTTGCCGTAACCTGTAAAGCTGGCGCAGCCTGCGAGGCAGTGGGAGGTGTAGGTGATGCCGTTGTCTGAACACACAGGGTCCCACTCCCCAGCCAAGCAGTAGCAGTCTCTGTTACACTCTGACAACAGGCTGCCATCGTACACCAGGGGACCTGGGGGACAGAGAAAATGGCTGGTAATAATGATGTTTAAATAATTGTTGCTGAACTATCATTGACACAGGCACAGTGACAAAACAGCCAGGTATCCTGGCTCTGTAACAACCATACTGTATATTCCCACAAGAGGGAGCCCCGGCACAAGCCCATGTGTGTTTTGGTCTAGCTCTCCCTCATATTCCACTGATCAAAAGTTTTGTTTTTATCAACCCACCAACCAACCAATCAGATGTCATATTTACTCGTTGTAGGACACGGACAGACCAGCCACCTGAACGTTGTCACACTTAGTGCCAGACTGCACTACGCCAAGCTTATACCTCTTCATCAGTAGACCTCCCAGGAATATCCCCACTGCACCCACAGGCAGGTTCAACTCACCTGGAAAAGTTATACTCACACGTCTTTAGTGCTACCAGTGTGCTGGAGTTTCATTTCCACTCATGTATAACAAACCTACAGGGGATGGGAGAGAACAAAAAAAGTGTATTTAATGCCATTCAACATCAGTGCTGACAGGAGGGAACATTTCAGTTGGAGCATGTCCAGGTTTCTATGGCTTCGTTGAGACAGGCAGCCCAATTCAGTCATTGTTTTGAGTAATTGTTGTAACTTTAATGTGTTCATGTTTAAGTTAATTCATTGAGCTGTAATTAAAGATATTTCTTTACAGTTATTTACATATGTAATTGTATTGGTTAGTTTTGAATTACGCTTTTGACTGCAAGTTCCAGAATGCCTTGCGACAGGAATGAGCGCGAGAACGCGCCAGTTATGTGCAGGTGCAAAGTGATTAAGCTGACCTTTCCGCTAGCATTTTACCTGCATTGCTCTGTAGAATCTAAAGTTCTTAAATGTAACGTGAACAAGTAATATTACTAAAAGAAGCGTTCATATCAACCCCGACATCCCGAGTCATTACTTTGAAGACAGTTATTCTAAAAGTAATTGCTCTTTTGACCAATCAGAAATGCTCTGAAAAAGAGCTGATGCGAAAATATCTAACGTGATAATTTCCCATCATTATTCAACAGGCTAATGGGTCTCCAGTTGTCTATATAAAGAGTATCCTTATTAAGTTTGGGAATCAAAGTAATTACACCTTGTTTTAAGGATGCCAGGAACTCCCCATTTTCTATTGATTCTTGAAACATAGCAAGAATGAAGGGAATCAATTTATCATTGAATGCTTTATAAAACTCGCTTATTAAACCATCATTTCCAGGGGACCTATTGTCCTTAAGGCTTTTAATACAGTATTTTATCTCAATTTCAGATAACTCGTCATCACAAAAATCCCTGAAATCATTATCTATCTTCTTAGCAATGTTTGCAACACGTCATGCTCTTATCAACTGAGCTACGAAGGAGCACGTCGACGTCACTAGAATGATGACAAGCCATTTTAACGGATTCTAAAGGGAATCAGAATTCCAAACTAATTTCTATGGCAACACAGTTGTCAATTTTGTAAACAATCATTTTCGAACGTGTGTTGCCAAGAGACAGCTAACCGACGTTCTATGGAACGTTTTCGGTGCGAAAACAACAACTTTGCTGCTGACAACAAACTTGTTTGATTTTTGAGACCTGAGAACAATCGACTGGAAAATGCCTGGGTGCTTTTCAAGACTGGCGGAGAGAGTGCGTGGACGTCGGCGGCCTACTGCGTCGACAGGTTGTTCAAATTCATTTGTGGCTTGTTTTTCTTGTCTTTTTCTGTTTTGCAGGGTTCGTGATCGTCGACAGGTGGACATCGACTTCGAAGAGGGTATGTGGAGTTTACAACTCTTATTTTACTACATTTAACAATGTCATTATAATTTGCGAAATGTTGTGTATTTCTATCATTCAGACTTGGCAAAAATGCTAGTGCTCGAGATGTTGTAGCTTGCTAGCTAACATTAACTTTAGTAACTGTTGCTAAGCAATCAACTTTTGCTACCTAGCTAGCTAATATTAGCAATCTTGCTATTTTTTTTATGTCCTAACAATAGTTAATTTTATATTCCAATGTTCCTCATTTTAGAAACAACTGTCCTGGATGAGGTCCAGTTGGATGTGCCATTGGATGATGTGCTAGATGTTCCACAGCTGCTAGTCCTCCTTGATGTCCAGAATGCTGCTATCATCCTTGAGGATGTGCCAGATGTGCAGACTATCCTTGAGGTACAATTTCTGAAAGTTTGGGGTTTTATGTTTGAAAAATATCCCAGATATTCAAGTTGTGTCTCTTTGACATGAAACAAATCTCTTGTCTGCTTTCTGCTTTAGGAGGCCACTGGCATTTGGCAGTTGATTCTGATTAGGTTCAGCCCCCAGTACTGTGGGCCTGTTGTGATCAGGGTAAGAGACCCCCCCCCCCCCACCCACCCACCCCCCACACACACACACACACACACACACACACACACAGTCACATCACTGTTACAATGTTTACTGTTTCCAACATGAATGTATTGTAATGTGCAGAACAATGCCGGTCCGGTGGTTAAAGCTTGGAGAACTTTCCAGTTCATCAGCCCATCATCACCTACATGCGTGGGGGATCCCAGGTATGTGTCTTTGTAACAACCTAATCCTAATCTACATTGTCAGTCATTTGATCTTGATGGAAATGTGTCACAGCAATTGCCGAAGTGGTTTTGTTGATGTTGTCTTGTTGTTTATCTCAACAGCAGGTGGTGGTGAGGATGCACCACGTGAGTAGGGTGAGAGGCCTGGAGACTCAACTGGTGTGGGCCATCTCCAAGGAGACAGCCAGGCTTAGTCCAGAGGGCATCCCCTACTGTGCCACCAAAGTGCAGTCCATCACTTGGATCCAGGTAAGACGTAAATACTACTGAAACAGTAGTAGATTAGGCTTTTCTTCACTTATTCCATTTGGCCTTAATATGTATTCTCTCTTTGTCAGCGTGTGGCTGGCAGGGTGACCCACTATGCGTCTCACCTCCGCCACGAGACGTCTGTGGACGTGACGCTTGGCTGCTACCAGGTAAATAAATGATTTCCTATGTATATAGACTAGACATTACTGGGCATTTTTGCATTCGATTTGGTGTGTTTTCTAATAACGTGTGTGTGTGTGGTAAACCGGTGTGCTGTGTGTGTTTTGAGCAGCAGACTGATGTCTCAGTGGTGTACGCCACTCTCCACATGGGGCTGGACGGGCTTCTATCCTCTTCAGCGTGGTCGGAGGCTGCCTCCTTCTCTACTCCCACCACTCAGCAGTTCACTGACCCAGAGCCTGAGGGCCACAACTGCTATGAGGTCAGACGTACACACACATACTATTGACTAGGAGCATTAAGATCCTTCCATTGACCGATTGTTTGTTATGTCATTGCACTGGTCACTGATTTTGAATGCTTGTTTTGTTGTCGTAGGGCTGGGAGGAGGACCTGCTGCCTGAGGAGAGGGAGGTTCCTCTGCTAAGTGAGTTCCTCTAAATGTCTGTGTAGTCTGAGCTTGTCAAATGCTGAAGGATAGTGGTCATAATGCTGTTATCCCCCATTGACTCTAATGGTTGACATGCTTCATTCCCTCCCTTTCACAGCCTCTACCTTACCACCAAGAGAGTGGAGGACATCGCCCTGAGGCTCGTCTCCTTGCGCCAGGCCTTCACTGTGCGTGGACCCACTGTTCTTTTTGTCTCTGTGACTTCTTGTTCTGTCTCCAAGAGGAAGATTGTCTCACCCTAACTCTTCCCTCTTCCCTAGACCCTGCTTGGTTCCACCCTGAGCAGGAACGCATCTGTTTGTGGCGGGAAAGGTCCTCCTGGGCGGCCTTGTTCAGGCCAACCACATGGTAACTCACTAACTCATTCTCTTTCAAGGGAAAGAGAGCGTCCCTGAGGGGAAATGTGTTCTGGTCACTAAGATGCTCTTTTCTTTGTCATAGGACGAGGCCAAATTCATCAGTACCTATAATGACTTTGTGGACTACCTGAGTGACCCCTCCAAGCGGAATGACATTGAGAGGGAGCTGGCTGAGGCAAAGGTGAGTTCATTAACTCTTTCAAGTCTCACTGAGTTCTTCCACATGCATGTCTTTTATACATCACAGTAGCTGATATTTATGAATCATTCCTATTTCTCCAAACGTGTTTTCTTGTCCTAGATACATCATGTGAACATGATAGATGTCCTCTTTGAGCTGGTGCTGTTTGGGATGATGACAGCTCAGAGGTCCCTGATGGTGGTAAGTAGCATCTCACTGGAACATGTTTTGATATCGCTCTATTAGCAGTTTCACTTAAATTCCTCATCTCTTCTCTTATCTTTTCTCCTCCTTTGTTTCCTTAGCACCCTGGTGGGTTCGTGGAGCGTCTGTATGCTCTCCTGTACTCCTTCCTGCCCACTGCTGCCAACATGGAGCCAGAGGCTGATAGAATCCTACTGCTGCTCAATGTAAGAGTCAAGAGGTTACTTCCTGTTTACTTCCATATTCTTAGTGTACTTCCTTTTGACTTCCTTATTCATGGTTAACCAGGTTTCAATGCCATTTTAGGGGGAGTATTTCTAATTGTCTCTTCCTCTTGATAAGCTAGTACTCAGAGCCATTTTCTATGTGTTGTGTGGTGTTCTCTTCAGGGCGGACTGATGGCTCTGCTAGATGACATGTTTGGCCAGCAGCTGGCTGGTATTTTAACTCAGAGTCTCTGGTCACTGAGCTCTCCAGCCTCCTGGAGTACCACTTGGAGAACCTCATGGCCAGCATGTAGTCCTACTGCAGGGACCATACTCCTTTCTCCTTCTCTCTCTTTTGAAGGAATTGAGGACTTGAAGTGCTTTGTTGAACCCTGATTAGTTAACCGCATGAATTTAATGTATTCTCTTGTTTTCTCTCTCCACAGGATTATTGTGACACTTTGCATCCCAACAGGGCTGTAGACACCAATGCCACATTACTTTGCACTGAATTTGACATTTTAAAATAAAATAAGTTGTAGTTCAAAAACATTTTTGTTTCTGTCTTT
>NW_022263596.1:0-2500 GCF_002021735.2 Oncorhynchus kisutch
CTTTCTCTCTCTCTCCTCTCTCTCTTTAAACACCCCCCTGGCTCTCTTTCTGTCTCTCTCTTTAACACCCCCCCCCCTCGCTCTCTCTGTCTCTCTCTTTAAACACCCCCCCCTCGCTCTCTCTCTGTCTCTCTCTTTACAAACCCCCCTGGCTCTCTTTCTGTCTCTCTCTTTAACACCCCCCCTGGCTCTCTCTCTGTCTCTTTCTTTAATACCCCCCCTGGCTCTCTCTCTCTCTGTCTCTCTCTTTAATACCCCCCCTGGCTCTCTCTCTCTGTCTCTCTCTTTAATACCCCCCCTGGCTCTCTCTCTCTGTCTCTCTCTTTAATACCCCCCCCCCTCGCTCTCTGTCTCTCTCTTTAATAAACCCCCCGGCTCTCTCTCTCTGTCTCTCTCTTTAATAACCCCCCGGCTCTCTCTCTCTGTCTCTCTCTTTAATACCCCCCGGCTCTCTCTCTCTGTCTCTCTCTTTAATACCCCCCCCCTCGCTCCTCTCTGTCTCTCTTTGTAATACCCCCCCCTCGCTCTCTCTGTCTCTCTCTTAAATACCCCCCCTGGCTCTCTCTCTGTCTCTCTCTTTAACAAACCCCGTCTCTCTCTCTCTGTCTCTCTCTTTAATACCCCCCCTGGCTCTCTCTCTCTGTCTCTCTCTTTAATACCCCCCCTGGCTCTCTCTCTCTATCTCTCTCTTAATACCCCCCCTGGCTCTCTCTCTGTCTCTCTCTTTAATGCCCTCTCTGTCTCTCTCTTTAATACCCCCCGGGCTCTCTCTCTCTACTCTCTCTTTAATACCCCCCCTGGCTCTTCTCTGTCTCTCTCTTTAATACCCTCTCTGTCTCTCTCTTTAATACCCCCCTGGCTCTCTCTCTCTATCTCTCTCTTTAATACCCCCCTGGCTCTCTCTCTGTCTCTCTCTTTAATACCCCCCCTGGCTCTCTCTCTGTCTCTCTCTTTAATACCCCCCCTTGGCTCTCTCTCTGTCTCCCTCTTAATACCCCCCCACTCTCTCTCTCTCTCTCTCTTAATACCCCCATTTTCTCTCTCTGTCTCTCTCTTTAACACCCCCCCCCCTGGCTCTCTCGCTCTGTCTCTCTCTTTAATACCCCCCCTGGCTCTCTCTCTCTGTCTCTCTCTTTAATAACCCCCCTGGCTCTCTCTCTGTCTCTCTCTTTAATACCCCCCATTTCTCTCTCTCTGTCTCTCTCTTTAATACCCCCCCCCGCTCTCTCTCTGTCTCTCTCTCTTTAATAGCCCCCCTGGCTCTGTCTGTCTCTCTCTCACTCACAACACTCATCCCATCATCTCTCTCTCTGTGTCTCTCTCACTCACCCACTCTCCCATCATCTCTCTCTCTCTTTGTCCTCCTCACTCTCCACTTCCTCCATCTTTTGAGGAGATGTGAGAGATTCTCTGATGCCTGCATGCGTTTTCAAAAGGGCCTTTGAGAACGTGTTTGAGGCGGCGAGGAGTGGGGAGGAGCTGGGAGGAGTGTCAGGCCCGATGCAGTCAGAGTCTAATGCACATGATTTCCATTGAGTAACACGTTGCCTGGCGGAGCCACTGGACCCCTCGCCAGGGTAATGGCTTGACAAATCAGATCTGTTAGATCTGTATGTACCTTTTCTCATGTGTCCTCCAGATAAACAGCTAACTGGACAGACCTCTGGGGGATTGCATGTGATTTACTGTACCAAGAACTGCACCAAGTCAGCCACAACAGAACTGGAGATATTCTGGGATATCGTCTTGGAGGGGAGCGTATTAACCATATAATGAAACATTTAGTGGTTTTAACTGGGTAGCTTGTAATGAGGGTCCGTATTCATAAAGCGCATCAGAGTAACAGTGCTGATCTGGGATCAGGTCCTCCCTATTATTCATTATTATCGACTACAGTCTTGGAAAAATAGGTTCTACCTGGAACCAAAAAGTGTTCTCCTATAGGGACAGCTGAAGAGCCGTTTTGGAACCCTTTTTTTCTAAGAGTGTAGGCAAAACAGATCCCAGATCATATTTCCTACACTAAGATGCTTTATAAATATGTCCGTATCAAAACGGACTCCCTCTGTCTTTGAGTCACACTTTATTTGGATCGTCCCATATAGATACTCTACAGATGGTCATACTATCAACAAACTATCTGTTGATCAGCAACTGCATGGTAAGGCTACGGTTAGGGTTAGGTTTAGAATAAGGGTAAGGGTTAAGGTAAGAGTTAGGGTTAGGGTTAGGGTAGGGGTTAAGTTTAGGTTTAGGATAAGGGTTAAGGTTAGTAGATAGTTCAAATCTTACTGATAGTCTGTAGAGCATCTACAAATGGAAAGTGTGTCAGCGATTAGAGAAACCACTGTGCTGCTGAGAGGGGGGGCTGCCATGGAAGAAGAGAGAGAAGGGGGGGGCTGCCATGGAAGAGGAGAGAGAGGGAGGGAGGCTGCCATGGAAGAAGAGAGAGAGGGAGACTGCCATGGAAGAAGAGAGAGAGGGAGGGAGGCTGCCATGG
>NW_022263596.1:7500-49337 GCF_002021735.2 Oncorhynchus kisutch
CTGTACGTCTCTTTGGGTAAAAGAGCTGCTCAATGGCATATGTAATGTGACAAGACCCCTGCATTTCCGTGATGTTCATGAAGATCGTATTCACAGTAAACGCTGTGGATGTAAGCATCTGTTACAAGTCAAAGCTATGTTCTACATCCCATAATAAACCAACCATCTGTTATTGGTAGAAGGTAAAACAGCTTCAGTTTTGTAACTATGGGGAATGCTTACAAAGAGCATCGTTATTATGTGCTCAAGTCTCCAATCTGGGTTATGAGTTTGTACTGTATGTTGTATGTTTCTACAGGGTTGTGTGGGTAGAACAAGAAACCCTGCAGACAGACATTTCATCCTGTTTGTTGGGAATTTTGTGAACTCCTTCAGGAACACACCTATTCTGGTCCAAAGCAGGGCACCATATAGGGAATAGGGTGCCATTTGGGAAGCATGCCATGTCAGCAAAGTCAGGGTAAAACGCCAGACATGGTCAGTATCAAAACCCCTCTTATAAATTTGTCTCAACCTCGTCCGGATTAGGGGAGGGTTTGCCCGGCCGGGATGTCTTTGACCCATCGCGCTCTAGCGACTCCCGTGGCGGGCCGGGCACATGCACGATGACACGGTCGCCAGTTGTACTGTGTTTCCTCTGACACATTGGTGGGGCTGGTGAGCAGTGTGTCAAAACGCAGTGCGGATTGGCAGGGTCGTGTTTCGGAGGATGCATGGCTCTCAACCTTCGCCTCTCCCGAGTCCGTACTGGAGTTGCAGCAATGGGACAAGACTGTAACTACCAATTGGATTTCACGAAAAAGAGGTAAAAGGTATTTTTTCAGGAACAACTACTGTAGTCTGAATCATTTAAAAAAAATCAGATGCCACACCAAGGATCCGTACCTGAGTAGTACTGTACGTTGGAATGACTATGAATGAAAAGGAGTTGAATTGGAGGAGAATGAAAGGAGTCGTAAACTATTTAAAAACTGTAGAAGGAATAGAAAGAATATTATGAAGTCTGACAGCATTGATGCATCATTGGGGAAACTCTTTCTCTCTTTCCCCCCTCCCCTTTTCTTTCCATCCCTCTTTCTTTAACTCTCACTCTTTCCCACCCCTTATCTTTCTCCCCCATCCCCCCACACCCTATCTCCCCTCCCCTCCCTCTATTCCCACTGTGTGGTAGAACCCTACCGAGGACAGGCCTGACTTATAGTGAGGGTTTACCCTGTAACACAGCAGTTAAAAGCAGCTATGATGAATCAAGACTTCTCAGTACATCTGCTGTGACAGCTGGAGTCAGAGATGTAGCATTGGAGAGAGGAAAGGAGAGGGAAAGGGGGATACCTAGTCAGTTGTACAACTAAATGCCTTCAACTGAACTGTGTCTTCCGAATTTAACCCAACCACTCTGAATCAGAGAGGTTCGGGGGGCTGCCTTAAGAGAGCTTCACTCATTATGAACAGCTCCGATAGTAAAGACGTCAGCCGGATAGACAACTCTGTCAGAGCTGGCCAAGCCGCGATGAAACCTACAGGCGTATCTCCCATGTTTCAGTCATATAGTACACACGCACATACTTCATGTGGCCAGAAGTATGTGGACACCTGCTTGTCAAATATCTTATTCCAAAATCATAGGCATTAATATGGAGTTGGTCCCCCCCCCCCCCCCTCGAGCATTAGTGAGGTCGGGCACTGATGTTGGGCAATTAGGCCTGGATTGCAGTCAGCGTTCCAAATCATCCCAAAGGTGTTCCTTGGGGTTGAGGTCAGGGCTCTGTGCAGGCCAGTCAAGTTCTTCCACACCGATCTTGACAAACCATTTTTGTATGATGATGACTTGCTGTCCCCAGTCCACCTGACCGTGCTGCTGCTCCAGTTTCAACTGTTCTGCCTTATTATTATTTGACCATGCTGGTCATTTATGAACATTTGAACATCTTGGCCATGTTCTGTTATAATCTCCACCCGGCACAGCCAGAAGAGGACCCCACATAGCCTGGTTCCTCTCTAGGTTTCTTCCTAGGTTTTGGCCTTTCTAGGGAGTTTTTCCTAGCCACCGTGCTTCTACACCTGCATTGCTTGCTGTTTGGGGTTTTAGGCTGGGTTTCTGTACAGCACTTTGAGATATCAGCTGATGTACGAAGGGCTATATAAATACATTTGATTTGATTTGATTTGTATGGACCTCGCTTTGTGCACAGGGGCATTGTAATGCTGAACCAGGAAATGGCCTTCCCCAAACTGTTGCCACAAAGTTGGAAGCACAGAATCGTCTAGAATGTCATTGTATGCTGCAGCATTAAGATTTCCCTTCAGTGCAACTAAGGGGCCCAGCCCAAACCATGAAAAACAGTCCCAGACCATTATTCCTCTTCCACCAAATTTGACAATTGACACTATGCATTTGGACAGGTAGCGTTTCCTGGCAACCCCCAAACCCAGATTAGTCCGTCGGACTGCCAGATGGGGAAGTGTGATTCATCACTCCAGAGAACACGTTTCCACTGCTTCAGAGTCCAATGGCGGCAAGCTTTTCACCACTCCAGCCGACGCATAGTGAGCTTAGGCTTGTGTGCGGCTACTTGGCCATGGAACCCCATTTCAAGAAGCTCCAGAAGAACTGTTCTTGTGCTAATGTTGCTTCCAAAGGCATCTTGGAACTCGGTAGCGAGTGTTGCAACCGAAGACAGGTGATTTTTATACACTACGCGCTTCAGCACTCGGTGGTCCTGTTCGGTGAGCTTGTGTGGCCTACCACTTCGCGGCTGAGCTGTTATTGCTCCTAGACGTTTCCATTTCACAATAACAGCACTTACAGTTGACCGGGGCAGCTCTAGCAGAGCAGAAATTTGACAAACTAACTTGTTGGAAAGGTTGAAAGTCACTGAGCTCTTCAGTAAGGCTATTCTATTGTCAATGTTTGTCTATGGAGATTGCATGGCTGTGTGCTCGATTTTATACTTTTGTCAGCAATGGGTGTGGCTGAAATAGCCCAATCCACTATTTTGATAGGCTGTCCGCATACTTTTGTGTATATAGTGTAAATAGAATGGAAATGATGGGGGAATAAATAGGATGTGCATCCTCCCAGCCTCCTGGATCCTCCCAGCATTCAGTCTTAGTGCACTCTCACTGTCAGACATAGCTTGAAAGTAGATGTTTTATCCTCTGACATTTACACTAACTTTCAATAAAAATGGATGTTGTAAAGTCTTCTTGTTTGGTGGCCAAATATTGACAGATCTTCCTGAAATGAGATCATTTCAAACAGACCCTCCATCACCTCAGGGCATGCAGCTGTAACTACAGACAGAGCTAGCTAACTCAGCAACTCCAATAGGCACCCAAACTGTAAACCAACCGCACAGAAGACATGTTTATGGATAGGATATGTTATCGTGGCTTGTCTAGGGGGTCAGAGGTTTGAATCCGGCCTACTGGCCTACTGACACAACCTCTCTGTATCTTTCCCCGCTGTCATCCTCTATCTCTATCTGTTCAGTCAAATCAGAAAATACATTCAAAATAGGATGTTGCAGGCACAGTGCATCCTAGGTGTTGTTTGAGCTTCGAAGAGGTGAAAACTAGTCATGTGGAGTCGTCAGAATTTTGTCCTTTCTCTGAACAGAATTCTGATTGTCACTTGTCAGTGTTTTTTAATGACAACATTTCCACCTTCCACTAGTTATTTTCCTCTCTTGTCTTCCTCCCTCACTAGAGCAATGTGGCGTGTTCTCACTTCTTCCTCTCCCGGGTTGCATTGCCTCATATGTGACAAGTCATTCTCTGTATCCACCGAGCTGTCAATCATACGTTCAGGTTGCATCCCAAATAGTGCACTACTTTTGACCAGGCTATGATCAGTAGTGCACTATATAGGGAAAAGGGTGCCATTTTGGACCCACACACTCAATCAATAATTCAACGCTGTGTTTTTTTCCATCTATCACATAGGAAGAAGGCGATGATAAGGGGGCTGCAGGACGTTGCCATGGCCAAACACGGTGTGGATTTGGAGTTTCAGGCATTAAGCTGCACAGGTATGTACATATTAATATACTCATTACCTTGCCTTTGGGGGGCAATTGGGAGGTAGCGGGGGTATGTGACCTGTATGTACAGAGGACACTGGAGGAACTAGAGAGCCCAGAAAAACCTCCAGACATAGGGTTGTGTCCAAAATGGCACCCTGTTCCCTATGTAGTGCACTACTTTTGACCAGGGCCAATAGGTCAAAAACAAGTGCACTATGTAGGGAATAGGGTGCCTTTTTGGATGGCTTTTCACTATGAACTGGGATCAGTCTAATGGAGTCTGTTTTCTTTCCTTGTAAATGTTTCCCCTTGCCCATTTGCCATGGACTCTCTTTTTATGGATAACAGCATGTCAGCATCTCAACATCTCAGCATCTCAGCATCTCAACACCTCCCACCCACCACCCACCACTCCTCTCCCCCAGGAACACCCAAAATACACAACCCGTTTTAATCATGTTCCATTTGATTCATTCTCACAGCCGACAGAGAGCGACAGCCTTATTAATCATATTCTGCCCTCACCGAGAAAACGGTGGGTGAAACGACCGCGGGAAACATATTGTCGCTTGTTTATACACTAAATTAATTTCTCTCACAACCACGTCTTGTTTCAGAATTAGATTAAATCCGCCCCAGGTTAAGGAATATTCATGGTTTGCGTGTTAATCCTTGTTTCGTCTTACTCCTCAGTGTATTTCTGTAACGGTTGGTAGCAACAGGCCAGATCCAGATATGGTGATGAACAAACTCCATGCAACATTGGTTTAACACAACATGTGTTAGGAGAATAGAGAAGAATTTAGCCAAATATAGTAGAGAAGAGAATAGAATAAATCAGTACAGAATAGAATTTGATAGAATAGAAAAGAATAGGACAGAATATAATAGGATAGAATAGGATATAATAGAATATGATCAAATAGAATAGGATATAATAGAATGTGATAAAATATAATATAATATAATTGAATAGAATAGGATAGAAAATAATATGATAGAATAGGAACAGAATAGAACAGGAACGGAATAGAAAAGGATAGAATATAACAGAATATGATAGAATAGAACAAGATAGAATAGGAACAGAATAGAACAGAAACAGAATAGAATAGAACAAAATAGAATAGTATACAATAAAATACAATGACTTTATCTTCCTTCTTAGAGTGGATGGTTGTCACATGTTTTCAAACAAAGAAACAGCACAACAATAGCCATTGTTGTGGTACAAATGAACTTGGAATGTACTATGTGGTTTGCCTTCCAGCATTTGTAGATTATGTACAAATATAGATCCTATTTAAATGCATTTCTGCAGTGTTCAGTATAGTTTTCAATGTAATTGTGCATTTCAAGTCATTAGCAGTGCCAGTGTTTGTTTTTGATAGGTATGAAATGTATTTTTTCAGCAATATGCTTTCCTGTTTCCCCACTGTAGTCAGTGGTACTGCATTCCTGGTCAGGTATTCACACACACACATGCATGCACGCGCATGCGCACACACACACACACACACACACACACACACACACACACACACACACACACACATACACATACACATACACACACACACACACACACACATACACACACACACACACACACATACACACACACACACACACACACACACACACACACACACATACATACACACACACACACACACACATACACACACATACACACACACACACACACACATACACACACATACACACACACACACACACACACACATACACATACACACACACACACACACACACACACACATACACACACACACATACACATACACATACACACACACACACACACACACACACACACACACACATACACACACACACACACACACACACACACACACACACACATACACATACACACACACACACACACATACACATACACATACACATACACACATACCTCCTGCAGCCTACACAGAGGACTCTTCTAGCTGGGTCATGTCACTGGGCAGCACCATGCCCATTCAGCCCTGGCAGGTCTGTTATCAGGCAGCCTTTAAATCTGTGAGCTCAGAGGTTAATGAATTACTCTTGACCATACCTGGGCCTTGGCAGACACTGGGGCACAGCCGGACTGGCATGCACTGGCACAGTGAAGTGGCATGGGGAGTCTGTGGCTACCAGAGTATTTGTTATTTCCCTGGTGTATCATCTCAGGGATCTCACTATCGATGAACAGCATCATTGTAGGGCTGAGAGAATATAAGAATATGCATTTAAAGGGCGTGGAGTAGGTTTAATGACCACCTAAGCTGATTGACCACTTGAAATACTATATTTAAACCCCTCTGTATTCAAGTTGTATCTAAACCTATGATTTTCGTATGCTTCCCAGTGGAAGTTTTGTCATTGGAGTCTCTAGAATACCTTGGATGCCAAGTAACTAGGGGCAGGTGACAACTCTAGCAGGATATTCTTATGTTCTCTCTGTCTCTGTACCTCTCTCTTCCTCTCTCTGTTTTAGCACGGCCCCTCCCTCAACTGGTTGGCATCCTACTATGGCTGTATGACAGTTATCTCCATAATTACAGTCATTGTCAAATCATTAAGAATACACATTGTGCTCAACATGACTCACTTTGCATTAAATCAGAGGCTGTCCCTTGGGCACCACACAATAAGGATTGGGACAGCTCACTCAGTTAAGCAGTAAGGATAGGACAGCTCATCTACATGGTGTTGGAGGGGACAGCATACATGGGGAGAGCAGGATGGTGGACACAGGGGACCACCACAGGGGCTGAGGATAGAGGGAAAGAGGGGACGAGAGAGGGATTGTCTCTCTCTAGTCAAACACCAAGGGAAGGACAACTTTATTAGGGCCTATCCAGAGCCATACATAGAGGATGTTGTATAGTATGGTATGGCATATTATAATATAGTATAGCGTAGTATAATACAGTATATTACAGTATAGTACCGTAAAATATAGTATATTATAATATTGTTTAGCATAGTATAGTATAGTATAGAATTGTATAATATAGTATATTACAATATAGTATAGCATAGAATAATATAGTATAATATAGTATAGAAAATAATAATGTATCATAGCATATTACAGTGTTGTACAGCATAATATAGTATAGTAGAGTATAGTATAGTATAGTAAAATATAGTATAATTTAGTATAATATAGTATAGCATAGCATAGTACACTACAGTATATTATAGTATAATATAGTATAGTATAATATAGTATGATATAGTATAATTTAGTATAGTATAGTAGAATATAGTATAGTAGAAAATAGGATAGTATATTACAGTATAGTATAGTAGAGTAGAGGATAGGATAGTAGAGTATAATATAGTTTAATATAGTATAGAATAGTGTGTTATAGTATATTACAGTGTAGTACAGTATAATATATTACACTATAGTAGAATATAGTATAATTTAGTATAATATAGTATAGCATATTATAGTAGAGTATAGTATAGTATATTATAGTATAATATAGTATGATATAGTATAATATAGTATAGTATAGTAGATAATAGTATTGTATATTACAGTATAGTAGAGTACAGTAGAGTAGAGTATGGTATAGTATAATATAGTTTAATATAATATAGAATACTATATTATAGTCTAGTCTAGTCTAGTATAATAACAACCTCAATGTGTGATTTTGTTCTCAACATTAGCCTCCGTTTGACAATGGGTCTTAAACAGTATATGACATTGACTCTAGGCCTATCCATCCATTCTCATTGCTGCTGCTCTGTCCAACCCTACAGCAACAGTCAAAGTGGGACCATCACACAGTCATACATGTAGTGCAGCATATCATTACAATAACGGCCCAGGGCATACATAGCTCATCCTCACCATTGGCGTTGTGTGTGTAAGTGGATGAGACATGACATTGCCTAATGTTGTCATGTTCATTTGGTGTGATTGTTTTTGCATGTGTGCTAAATCATGTTCGATCCACATCAGATCGCCATCAATCAAAATGATTCCATGTAACTATGTTTGAGAAGTCACATCATTCAAATCAACTCATCATCATTCCATAACTTGTAACTGTCATGCTAAGTACATTACATCAAGCTAATGATGTCTCTTTCACTGTTATTATGTGTGGTCATAAGTATGCTAGCCTGGTTAAATGAGACCGAACGCTGTGCTCGCCATTGAGGGAAGCATTCAGTCTGGTTTAATCAGGCTATAGCCACACAGGGTGGACAGTCAGATGTAACGCAACATAATTCCATCCAACGGCACACAAGTGCAAGCCCATCGTCAATCTAAAAACAAAAGGAGATATGTTTTTACAGTTGTTGCTGTAGTATAGACAGCAGAACAGTCCAAGATACATATTTAATTAGAACAAACAGAGGATCTTCTAAGTAAAATGATTTGACCAGTGGAGGCTGCTGAGGGGAGGAGGGCTCATAATAATGGTTGCAATGAAGTCAATGGAATGGTATCAACCACACGGAAACCACGTGTTTGATACCATTCCATTGACTCCATTCCAGCCATTACTATGAGCCGTCCTCCCCTCAGCAGCCTCCTAAACAACACAAGAATCAGTCAGCAGCAGTCTGAAAGGCTTGAGGAGTTAGCCTGCAGTGGGCCTTTCCAAAGCTCTCCATGCCCACATACAGACAGGCTGACATACTGGCTGACCTAGCCTAACCTAACCCTCGAAGTGTGGGGTGAATCCTCTGAAGAACCGCCCTCTGACTAAAACCACTTGTTTACCCTGCACTCCCATGTTGACATCCAGGCCACAGTGACCCTAGGCCAGGTTGACATTCAGAGCCTTACCCACCATGACAATACTGTTCCCTGGTCAGGGATGAAAGAAGGGCTGGTCTTTCTGGAGAGAGAACCAGGAGGTGGGGACAGGGACAACAGCTCCATTGGGAGGAATGAAGAGAGGCAATGTACAGTTGAAATCGGAGGTTTACATACACCTTAGTCAAATACATTTAAACTCAGTTTGTCGCAATTCCTGACATTGAATCCAAATAAAAATTGCCTGTCTTAGGTCAGTTAGGATCACCACTTTATTTAAGAATGTGAAATGTCAGAATTATAGTAGAGAGAACAATTTATTTCAGCTTTTATTTCTTTCATCACATTCCCAGTGGGTCAGAAGTTTACATACACTCAATTAGTATTTGGTAGCATTGCCTTTAAATTGTTTAACTTGGGTCAAACGTTTCAGGTAGCCTTCCACAAGCTTCCCACAATAAGTTGGGTGAATTTTGGCCCATTCCTCCTAACAGAGCTGGTGAAACTGAGTCAGGTTTGTAGGACTCCTTGCTCGCACACGCTTTTCCAGTTCTACCCACACATTTTCTATGGGATTGAGGTCAGGGCTTTGTGATGGCCACTCCAATATCTTGACTTTTTTGTCCTTAAGCCATGTTGCCACAACTTTGGAAGTATGCTTGGGGTCATTGTCCATTTGGAAGACCCATTTGCGGCCAAGCTTCAACTTCCTGACTGATGTCTAAGATGTTGCTTCAATATATCCACAAAATGTTCCATCCTCATGATGCCATCTATTTTGTGACGTGCACCAGTCCTTCCTGCAGCAAAGCACCCCCACAACATGATGCTGCCACCCCCTTGCTTCACGGTTGGGATGGTGTTCTTCGGCTTGCAAGCCTGCCCGTTGTCACGCCCTGACCTTAGAGATCCTTATTTATTCTCTATGTTTGGTTAGGTCAGGGTGTGACTCGGGTGGGAAAATTGATGTGGTTCCCAATCAGAGGCAGCTGTCTATCGTTGTCTCTGATTGGGGATCATACAGTGCCTTGCGAAAGTATTCGGCCCCCTTGAACTTTGCGACCTTTTGCCACATTTCAGGCTTCAAACAAAGATATAAAACTGTATTTTTTTGTGAAGAATCAACAACAAGTGGGACACAATCATGAAGTGGAACGACATTTGTTGGATATTTCAAACTTTTTTAACAAATCAAAAACTGAAAAATTGGGCGTGCAAAATTATTCAGCCCCTTTACTTTCAGTGCAGCAAACTCTCTCCAGAAGTTCAGTGAGGATCTCTGAATGATCCAATGTTGACCTAAATGACTAATGATGATAAATACAATCCACCTGTGTGTAATCAAGTCTCCGTATAAATGCACCTGCACTGTGATAGTCTCAGAGGTCCGTTAAAAGCGCAGAGAGCATCATGAAGAACAAGGAACACACCAGGCAGGTCCGAGATACTGTTGTGAAGAAGTTTAAAGCCGGATTTGGATACAAAAGGATTTCCCAAGCTTTAAACATCCCAAGGAGCACTGTGCAAGCGATAATATTGAAATGGAAGGAGTATCAGACCACTGCAAATCTACCAAGACCTGGCCGTCCCTCTAAACTTTCAGCTCATACAAGGAGAAGACTGATCAGAGATGCAGCCAAGAGGCCCATGATCACTCTGGATGAACTGCAGAGATCTACAGCTGAGGTGGGAGACTCTGTCCATAGGACAACAATCAGTCGTATATTGCACAAATCTGGCCTTTATGGAAGTGGCAAGAAGAAAGCCATTTCTTAAAGATATCCATAAAAAGTGTTGTTTAAAGTTTGTCACAAGCCACCTGGGAGACACACCAAACATGTGGAAGAAGGTGCTCTGGTCAGATGAAACCAAAATTGAACTTTTTGGCAACAATGCAAAACGTTATGTTTGGCGTAAAAGCAACACAGCTCATCACCCTGAACACCATCCCCACTGTCAAACATGGTGGTGTCAGCATCATGGTTTGGGCCTGCTTTTCTTCAGCAGGGACAGGGAAGATGGTTAAAATTGATGGATGGAGCCAAATACAGGACCATTCTGGAAGAAAACCTGATGGAGTCTGCAAAAGACCTGAGACTGGGACGGAGATTTGTCTTCCAACAAGACAATGATCCAAAACATAAAGCAAAATCTACAATGGAATGGTTCAAAAATAAACATATCCAGGTGTTAGAATGGCCAAGTCAAAGTCCAGACCTGAATCCAATCGAGAATCTGTGGAAAGAACTGAAAACTGCTGTTCACAAATGCTCTCCATCCAACCTCACTGAGCTCGAGCTGTTTTGCAAGGAGGAATGGGAAAAAATGTCAGTCTCTCGATGTGCAAAACTGATAGAGACATACCCCAAGCGACTTACAGCTGTAATCGCAGCAAAAGGTGGCGCTACAAAGTATTAACTTAAGGGGGCTGAATAATTTTGCACGCCCAATTTTTCAGTTTTTGATTTGTTAAAAAAGTTTGAAATATCCAATAAATGTCGTTCCACTTCATGATTGTGTTCCACTTGTTGTTGATTCTTCACAAAAAAATACAGTTTTATATCTTTATGTTTGAAGCCTGAAATGTGGCAAAAGGTCGCAAAGTTCAAGGGGGCCGAATAATTTCGCAAGGCACTGTAGTGTCTGTTACCTGACAGAACTGCTCGCGGTGTTATTTTGTTTTGAGTGGTTGATAATGAAATCATGAACACTTTCCACGCTGCGCTTTGGTCCTTTAGACCTCCAAATACAACGATGGTCATTATGGCCAAGCAGTTCTATCTTTGTTTCATCAGACCAGAGGACATTTCTCCAAAAAGTACGATCTTTCTCCCCATGTGCAGTTGCAAACCGTAGTCTGGCTTTTTTATAGTGGTTTTGGAGCAGTGGTTTTGCTGAGCGGCCTTTCAGGTTATGTCGATATAGGACTCGTTTTACTGTGGATATAGATACTTTTGTACCTATTTCCTCCAGTATCTTCACAAGGTCCTTTGCTGCTGTTCTGGGATTGATTTGCACTTTTCGCACCAAAGTACGTTCATCTCTAGGAGACAGAACACGTCTTCTTCCTGAGTGGTATGATGGCTGCGTGTTCCCATGGTGCTTATACTTGCGTACTATTTTTTGTACAGATGAACGTGGTACCTTCAGGCGTTTGTAAATTGCTCCCAAAGATGAACCAGACTTGTGGAGGTCTACAGTTTTTTTTCTGAGGTCTTGGCTGTTTTCTTTTTCCCATGATGTCAAGCAAAGAGGCACTGAGTTTTAAGGTATGCCTTGAAATACATACACAAGTAAACCTCCAATTGACTCAAATGATGTGATTTAGCCTATCAGAAGCTTCTAAAGCCATGACATAATTGTCTGGAATGTTCCAAGCTGTTTAAAGGCACAGTCAACTTAGTGTATGTAAACTTCTGACCCACTGGAATTGTGATACAGTGAATTATAAGTGAAATAATCTGTCTGTAAACAACTGTTGGAAAAATTACTTGTATCATGCACAAAGTAGATGTCCTAACCGACCTGCCAAATCTATAGTTTGTTAGCAAGAAATTTGTGGAGTGGTTGAAAAATGAGTTTTAATGACTCCAACCTAAGTGTGTGTAAACTTCCGACTTCAACTGTATATTGGCAGAGAGGGAAGGAGGTAAGATATGTTGGCTAAGAGGGAGAGAGGGAGGGAGGGGTTTGGTTAGTGTAAAGCTGAATATAGTGTAGCGTATCATGATATATAGAGATAAAATGCAGTCAGCAAATACAGGCATGTATACCTATTGTTCTACTGCAGTTGACATGATGTATTGTGTAAATATTGTGCATACATCCCTTAATAATGATACATATATACATTATTCCTCTAGGGGAGAGTAGAAGATGGGTTGACACCATGGTCCGTAAAGAATGGCACCGGCCCAGCACACACAGACAGCAAAACCCCAACACCTATCTATGCACGGAGGTTGTCCATTGTGGAGACTTATATTTCTCTCCACAACCTTAAACATCAGCTATCTGAGCAGCTAACCGATCACTGCAGCTGTACATAGTCCATCTGTAAATAGCCCACCCAATCTACCTACCTCATCCCCATACTGTTTTTCTTTTCTGCTCTTTTGCACACCAGTATCTCTACTTGCACATCATCATCTGCTCATTTATCACTCCAGTGTTAATCTGCTAAATTGTAATTATTCACTCCTATGGCCTATTTATTGCCTACCTCCTCATGCCTTTTACACACACTGTATATATACTTTCTTTTTTTCTACTGTGTCAATCACTTGTTTATTGTGTTATTGGCTTGTTTATTGTTTATTCCATGTTATTCCATGTGTAACTCTGTGTTGTTGTCTGTGTCACACTGCTTTGCTTTATCTTGGCCAGGTCGCAGTTGTAATTGAGAACTTGTTCTCAACTAGCCCACCTGGTTACATAAAGGTGTTCTCAACTAGCGTACCTGGTTACATAAAGGTGTTCTCAACTAGCGTACCTGGTTACATAAAGGTGTTCTCAACTAGCCTACCTGGTTACATAAAGGTGTTCTCAACTAGCCTACCTGGTTACATAAAGGTGTTCTCAACTAGCCTACCTGGTTACATAAAGGTGACATGAATTGTCTTGTATTGGCAAAGCTTTAGGTGCTGTAAGTATTGGGATCGACTGGCGTAGGAATGAACTAGCTTGGACAATAGGAGAGACAAACTCATCAGAAATGGGTTAGGTCAAGATGTGTTTATACTATATAGCCTGGTCTCAGATCTGTTTGTGCTGTCTTGCCAACTCGAGACAGTACCAACAGATCTGGGGCTAGGCTAGATGATATATCGCGGGTGTCTTTTTTCCTGCGTTTTGAATGAGGGCCAGTGTTTTCATCAAAGCTGATAGGGGATTAGTGAGGGTGTCACACAGGGAGACAGAGGAGGGCCATCTGCATACCTCCCACCTTTCAGCAACAACACACAGAATCACTTCTGTAGTGTCGCTCAGACAGGGGTGGAAACACCTGCAAAACCAACACAAACTCCACACATACTAAAACACACATACACACACATACACGTAAACACAAACACACTTGTTTTACTTCCTGGAAGCCACCCATGACAAAAGAGCCACCTTAAGAGAACACACGAGATTGATTTGTTTCATTAAACGGGTAGTTTATGTTTTTCACAACTCATTAAAGATAATTGCAATCATTTTCTTTTTGAGTGACACTAGTTATTGACTATCAGGCAGAAATAGCGGTTGATGTTATTGACATGCTTAACCACTTCTCTGCTGGGATGCTACCAGACTCTTCAATCATCAATGTTGAATTATTCAAATGTAATTACACTGAAATTCACATCTCTTCCCCACAGGATCAATAATGATCAGTTCCTTTAATCAGAGGAAATGTATAATTTGGTCCAATGGGTGTGTCATCCGCCCTCATCTGCTCTCAACTGTCGTCATCCTCATGGAAACAAAAACCACAGAGCAAACAGAACGATAGCTCACAAATGCACGCAGACACACACACACACACACACACATCCTTAACCATATCCTACCAGAGTGTCGTCATCCGGCCAGCAGGCCTACTTCTGGTCTTTCAGGAAGTAGAGCCAGAGCCAAACACAACACCAGGCAGAGAGAGAGGCAGAGTCACAGCCACACAGACTGCTCCTGTTCCTGGGTCAATCACACACCCTCTCCCCCTGGCTGGCTGTTTCTCGTTCAACTTCCAGACTGAGCTGTAACATGCAGTGCATGTCAGTGGTGGCTGGTGGGAGCAGCTATAGGAGGACGGCTCATAGTAATGGCTGGAATGGAATAAACGGTATCAAACACATCAAACATATGGAAGCCACATTTGACTCCCTTCCAGACACTACAATGAGTCTGTTCCCCCAAAGCTCCTCCTACCAGGCTCCACTGGTGTGTGTGTGTGTGTGTGTGTGTGTGTGTGTGTGTGTGTGTGTGTGTGTGTGTGTGTGTGTGTGTGTGTGTGTGTGTGTGTGTTTGTGTTTGTGTGTGTGTGTGTGCGTGTGTGCGTGTAGCTACCCTAAACTTTAACAAGACAGGGGACCGGGCAAGAACAGCCTACGAGAGACACAGCTGACCATGACTGTTACTCAATATGACTGCTCTTTACATGACCCAGAGGTGAAGGGAGGAAGTCAGGGTGGTTTCATCCCACTGCTATGTGCCCCACCCCTGTTAGGAGTTTTATTAGTCGTATTTATGGTATACACCGTCCAATGGAATGCTTACTTGCAGGTTCCTTCTCAACAATGCAACAACAATACGAAACAATAAGAGATAAGAATACGAACATAAAGTAAATGGAATAGAATAAACATGTTATACAAGTATAATACAAGAAGGCAAAATGTATGGTCCAATGTTTACATGTTTATTGGGGAAAGGTCTGATAGCAGCTGTTGTGATGTGTGTGTAGCATGAATGTATATGTGTGTATGTCTGTGTGGGTGTGTGGGTGTGTGAGGGAGGGCATGTGTGCTAAGGTGTGGAGAGTCAGTGGAGGTGGTCAGTACAGTTCAAGTGTTCAGCAGTCTAATAGCTTGTAGACAGAAACTGTCTCTGAGCCTGTTAGTATCAGACCTCATGCTCTGATAACGTCTGCCCGACAGTAAGTGAGAGAACAGCTCGTGGCTGGGGTGTGTTGGGTCCTTGATGATGCTGCGTGCACCGGTTTGAGTGGATGTCCTGGAGGGCTGGAAGCACGGTCCCATGGATGTACTGAGCCATCTTCACCACCCGCTGGAGGGCCTTGCAGTCGTGGACAATAGCATTCCCGTGCCAGGCCGTGGTGCAGCGGTTCAACCAATCCAGTAAATGTGGAGGAGGAGTTAAGACGGAGTGTCAACTTGTTATCGTCCAAAAGCAGAAGTCGCAGCACAGGCTCTCTTTTCATTCCCCCTGAAAACCAAAACGTGTGTGCGTGTGCGCGTGTGTGTGTGTGTGTGAGACTCTCCATGACTGCTTTTGGAACATTGGGGACATTATTTCAGCTAGTCTGTCACACAAGCCTTGAAATTGCAGGAGCGTGTGACCTTATTTCCATGACCTTTGATTAGAGTGCAACCTTAGTCTCAGTGGCATGGCTAAATGAGATGGAGTAGGGTGAAGACGTTGCCCCTAGAGGCCGATCTTGGGTCAGTTTAGCGTTTCTCCACTAATGTTTGAAGTTAGGATAAGGGAAAGCACCCAGGAGCTATATGAGATAGTGTTGTGACGCTCAAGGACCCATTCACTGCCCTTATCCTCTGACCATTGATTAGCTATAGATTGATATACTTATTGATTAATTATAGGCTTTTTTATGCATAGCAATAGTAGCCTGGTCCTAGATCTATTTGTGCTGTCTTGCCAACTGCTATGGTCATTGTCATTGTTTGGCATGTCATGACAATAACCTTACGAGTTGGCAAGACAGCACAAACAGATATGGGACAAGGCTATAGAAATGCATCTCTTTACCACATCCACACGACTATGGTAGGAATACTATTATCAAATACAGTGTGTTGATGCCTCAGGGCAATATCTCAGGTATCTATTACAGTACATACTGTATGATAGCTTACTGGCAATATCACCCATCTGTCTGCACATGTTACTTTTGTTCGGGTGCACATTGATCCAATATCCCTCTTGCTGGTGAAATGGCTCATAGATTGTGTCCCAAATGGCACTCTTTTCTCTATAAAGTGCACTACTTTTAGTAGGAAATAGGGTGCCATTTGGGACACATATCAGTTGCCTCCCTGGATAGCAGCAGATCTTGGATGACATCCAGGGAAGGCTACCACAGGGCTTCCCAATAACCCTCCTCATGACAGCGTATTAACAGCAGAACTACGGGGCTTCCCAATAACCCTCCTCATGACAGCGTATTAACAGCAGAACCACAGGGCTTCCCAATAACCCTCCTCATGACAGCATATTAACAGCAGAACTACAGGGCTTCCCAATAACCCTTCTCATGACAGCGTATTAACAGCAGAACTACAGGGCTTCCCAATAACCCTCCTCAGGACAGCGTATTAACAGCAGAACTACAGGGCTTCCCAATAAGTCTCCTCATTCTCAGACTCAACCCTAGTGAACTGAAAGGACCCACCCCTCCACCCTGTGTTATTGTAGCTTTCCTTTGACTGGCTGACATTTTAACCCTCGCTGTTGGCAAGCTGGCGTTTGAACCCTCTGTAAGCCCATTGGTTCATTAGGGATATCCACCTCCCCTTTGATGATGATAATAGAGCAACACCATCTCATTTGAATATGTCAAAATCGTGACATTGAAGCCTTGTAGTTATATGCACGTGACTATTTTTCTACACACAATACCCAATAATGACAAAGCAAAAACAGGTTTTTGACATTTTAGCAAAAGTATAAAAAATGCTAAACTGCAATATCATATTTACATAAGTATTCAGACCCTTCACTCAGTACTTTGTTGAAGTACCCTTGGCAGCGATTACAGCCTCAAGTCTTCTTGGGTGTGACACTACAAGCTTGGCACACCTGTATTTGGGGATTTTCTCCCATTCTCTACTAGCCTCTCAAGCTCTGTCAAGTTGGATGGGGAGCATCACTGCTCAGCTATTTTCAGGTCTCTCCAGAGACGTTTGATCGGGTTCATGTCCGGAATCTGTCTGGGCCACTCAAGGACATTCAGAGTCTTGTCCCGAATGTTTCCATCAAGGATCTCTCTGTACTTTACTCCTTTCACCTTTCCCTCGATCCCGACTAGTCTCCCAGTCCCTGCAACTGAACAACATCCCCACAGCATGATGATGCTGCGACTAACATGCTTCAATGTAAGGATGGTCCCAAATTTCTATCTGTATCTATTCCAGAGATAGCACACCTGATTCAACTTGTCAACTAATCCTCAATCTCTTCAATAGCTAGTTCAGAGCTAGAGAAACATTGTGAAATGACTGTATCCCGAGGAGAGGTTTGAGAACCACTGCAGTAGAGCACAGCAGAGTGCAGTATATTACAGTCAAAAAAAGTATAGAACGTTTTTTCAACATTCATTCAGAACCCAAAATGAACCTGATTTCAACTTCTGGAAAATGTGCATTTTCAACTTCCGAAAAATACAGATTTTTGGTACAGTCTCATTGGCTTGTACCTGCTGGCTAGTTGGTGAGCTAACTGGCTATAATAGCAGCCAAGTACTCTGAGATTCGGCTGAAAATATGTTCACATTGTCAGAAATGCTATAAAAAGAACATTGTTGGTTCTTAATGGACAGAAATGACCTGGGGAGAGCGATAAATTATACATTTTATAAAAACTGTTGCACCTCTAAAACGTAGTCAATATGGCAATAAGTCCAACGGTCACTTTATGGACGCGATAGCCTCGTTTTAATCCGACATCTAGAATATGAGCTAGGAAGGCGCAGAAAATACACTTAATTGCTAACGACCCTGTTAAAAAAATCTGGTATGTGGTTCTCGGTAATGGTCTGACGGCTCATGACGAGAGGCGGGGAGTGTGTTGTGTACCTCCCATCAAGTTGATTTGCGAATTTTCATTGAGAGTGGCGTCATTGGTTTATATATGATGATAGGGAGATTTGAATTTAACACTGAGCCAATGCCTATACTATTGTGGAGGCCACATATCATTTAATGTATCATTTACTAAGAGGGAAAGGAAACACTGGTTGATGAGGGATCGTCACCGAAGAGAAAAGATGAACAAATCATTACAGTTGTGGGTATGATTGAACCAGTGTTTGTTGACCAGAGTGATTCTGTTAGTTTTCTTTTCCCACTGAGGTACACACACACTCAAACACACAGTTGTATTGCCTGGGAGCCACCCAAACGATCAAACCACCCTCAGTGCTCCATTATCTCTATTGGCCATTGACGTCAGCCACTGATACGGACGCCGTGTGAAACGACCAGATCTTGTCAGAAGGAGGAGGGGGCCTCTCTCTCTCTTTTTCTCTTTCTCCCTCTCTGATAGTGCTGTGACAGCCGAGGATTTGTTCTGTTCCAATATCACTGTGGCTACAGCTTAGAGTAGGTAGGGGCTGGCTGTAGATAAGCCTGGTGTTGTGTAAAAATGTGCATCTGTCCCCGCTCAGGGGTGTCTCTTTCAGGGATTAGGAAGAGGCTGAGAGCCTGGGTCAGACAGTATCTCCTCTGGTCCTTCAGATTTACATGACAGAGATGGAGGGGTGGAAGAGGGTCACTGTCACTCACAGGGAGAGGGGTGGTGGGAGAGGGGGAGAAAGGGGGGGTGAGGAGAGGGAGAAAGGGGGATGGTGAAAGTGCAATCAGTAGATGAGGAGGACTTTTGACCTCAATTAACCAGCTCGATTGCTCGTTAGCGGCAAATGAGAACCGGGGGTGACACTGAGAAGTAGTGTTCTTAATTGGGATTATTGGCCTTTGTCTTTCAACTTGGAATGGGGAATTGGTATCTGTGTGGGAGGTGACCAAGAACCCGATGGTCACTCTGACATAGCTCCAGAGTTCCTCTGTGGAGATGGGAGAACCTTCCAGAAGGACAACCATCTCTGCAGCACTCATGGTAGAGTGGCCAGACAGAAACCACTCCTCAGTAAAAGGCACATGACAGCCCACTTGGAGTTTGCCAAAAGTCACCTAAATCACTCTCAGACCATGAGAAATAAGATTCTCTTATCTTAACAAACCAATTTTCAACTCTTTGGCTTGAATGCCAAGTGTCTCGTCGGGAGAAAATCAGGCACCGCTCATCACCAGGCCAATACCATCCCTACGGTGAAGCATGGTGGTGGCAGCATTATGCTGTAGGGATGTTTTTCAGCGGCAGGGACTGGGAGACTAGTCAGGATCAAGGGAAAGATTAGCGTAGTAAAGTACAGAGAGATCCTTGAGGAAAACCTGCTCCAGAGCGCTCAGGACTTCAGACGGGCGAAGATTCACCTTCGCAGGACAACAACCCTAAGCACACAGCCAAGACAATGCAGGAGTGGCTTCAGGACAAGTCTCTGAATGTCCTTGAGCGGACCAGCCAGATTCCAGACATGAACCCAATCAAACATCTCTGGAGAGACCTGGAAATTGCTGTGCGTGATGCTCCCCATCCAACCTGACAGAGCTTGAGAGGATCTGCAGAGAAGAATGGTAGAAACTCCCCAAATTGTCACGCGCTGGCCATAGAGGCTTTTATTCTCTATTTTGGTTAGGCCAGGGTGTGACTAAGGTGGGCATTCTATGTTAATTTCCTATGTTTTGTATTTCTTTGTTGTTTGGCTGGGTGTGGTTCTCAATCAGAGGCAGCTGTCTATCGTTGTCGCTGATTGAGAACCATACTTAGGTAGCTTTTTCCCACATGGGTTTTGTGGGTAGTTGATTTCTGTTTAGTGTTTTTCACCTTTCAGGACTGTTTTGGTTATTCCCTTTGTTATTTTTGTATTTAGTGTTCAGTGTCAATAAACAAACATGAACACGTACCACGATGCACCTTGGTCCTCACCTTCTTCCACCAACAGCCGTTACACAAATAAAGGTGTGCCAAGCTTGTAGTGTCATACTCAAGAAGATTCAAGGCTGTAATCGCTGCCAAAGGTGCTTCAACAAAGTACTGACTAAAGGGTCTGAATACTTATGTAAATGTGATACTGCAGTTTTTTTTTTCTTCTAAAAAACAGTTTTTTCTTTGTCATTATGGGGTATTGTGTGTAGATTAATGAGGAGAAAAAAACTTTTAATACATTTTAGAATAATGCTGTAACATAACAAAACGTGAAGGGGTCTGAGTACTAATAGGGGTGGAAGGTAGCCTAGTGTTTAGAGCATTGGACTTGTAGCCAAAAGGTTGCAAGATCAAATCCCCGAGCTGACAAGATAAAAATCTGTTGTTCTGCCCCTGAACAAGGCAGTTAACCCACTGTTCCTATGGTGTCATTGAAAATAAGGATTTGTTCTTAACTGACTTGCCTAGTTAATTAAAATAAAAATTATTTTAGCGTCATCTTTATTGCAAAAATAGATACAAATGCACTCACAACTTTCAGCTACATATTCATTTGACAGAGGTAATGAACTGCCTGTTGATCAGCACAGCAATTGATAAAACAGGACCATGTTTGCAAGTGTTTCCGATCATATATCATTATTACACAGGTTAACTAATGGTTACAGAAATTAGGAATAGGGACAGGCTCTATAGACCTCCATACTAGAGGTCGACCGATTAATCGGAATGGCCGATTAATTAGAGCCGATTTCAAGTTTTCTTAGCAATTGGAAATCTGTATTTTTTTACACCTTTATTTAACTAGGCAAGTCAGTTAAAGAACATTAAGAACACATTCTTATTTTCAATGATGGCCTGGGAATGGTGGGTTAACTGCCTTGTTCAGGGGCAGAATTACTTTTACCTTGTCAGCTCCGAGATTCAATCTTGCAACCTTAGTTAACTAGCCCAACGCTCTAACCACCTGCCTCTCATTGTACTACACGAGGAGCCTGCCTGTTACGTGAATGCAGTAAGAAGCCAAGGTAAGTTGCTAGCTAGCATTAAACTTATCTTATAAAAAAACAATCAATCAATCATAATCACTAGTTATAACTACACATGGTTGATGATATTACTAGTTTATTTAGCATGTCCTGCATAGCATATAATCGATGCAATGCAGGGGGATGATTTAACAAAAGCGCATTTGCAAAAAAAGCACAATCGTTGCACGACTGTACCTAACCATAAACACCAATGCCTTTCTTAAAATCAATACACAAAGTATATATTTTTAAACCTGCATATTTAGCTAAAGGAAATCCAGATTAGCAGGCAATATTAACCAGATGAAATTGTGTCACTTCTCTTGCGTTCATTGCACGCAGATTGGGCAGTCTGGCTCGTTGCGAAATAATTTGCCCGAATTTTACGTAATTATGACATAACATTGAAGGTTGTAAAATGTAACAGGAATATTTAGACTGGATGGATGCCACCCGTTAGATAAAATACCGAACGGTTCCGTATTTCACTGAAATAATAAACGTTTTGTTTTTGAAATGATAGTTTCCGGATTCTACCATATTAATGACTACAGACTCGTATTTCTGTGTGTTATTATGTTATAATTAAGTCTCTGATTTGATAGAGCAGTCTGACTGAGCGGTGGTAGGCACCAGCAGGCTCGGTAGGCATTCATTCAAACAGCACTTTTGTGCGTTCTGCCAGCAGCTCTTCGCAATGCGATGTTTATGACTTCAAGCCTATCAACTCCCGAGATTAGGCTGGTGTAACAGATGTGAAATGGCTAGCTAGTTAGCGGGGTGGGCGCTAATAGCGTTTCAAATGTCACTCGCTCGGAGACTTGGAGTAGTTGTTCCCCTTGCTCTGTAAGTGGCGCGGCTTTTGTGGAGCGATGGGTAACGCTGCTTCGAGGGTGGCTGTTGTCATTGTGTTCCTGGTTCGAGCCCAGGTAAGAGAACGAGGAGAGGGATGGGAGCTATACTGTTACACTGGCAATACTAAAGTGCCTATAAGAACATCCAATATTCAAAGGTATATGAAATACAAATGGTTTCGAGAGAAATAGTCCTATAAATACTATATTAACTACAACCTAAAACTTCTTACCTGGGAATATTGAAGACTCATGTTAAAAGGAACCACCAGCTTTCATAATTTCTCATGTTCTGAACAAGGCTTTAGCTTTCTTACATGGCACATATTGCACTTTTACTTTCTTCTCCACTCAAACACTTTGTTTTTGCATTTATTTATCCTTTATTTAACTCAGTTTAAGTCAGTTAAGAACAAATTCTTATTTCCAATGACAGCCTAGGAACAGTGGGTTAACTGGCTGTTGAGGGGCAGAACGACAGATTTGTACCATGTCAGCTCGGGGGGTTTGAGCTTGCAACCTTCCGGTTACTAGTCCAAAGCTCTAACCACTAGGCTACCCTGCCGCCCCAGGGCTAGCTCAATCAAGCATGATGGTCTTGTAAGTATATTAGCAAAGCTTGCTTTCATATAATTAAAAAAGGTAGAAAAGGATTAGTGGAATGGGATTAGTGTGGTGTGTGAAGAATCCAATACTTGAATCTGTATGGGTTACAAATCACATTATTGTGGGAGCACCTCCTCTAAGAGTATGAATCAGAATGTTTGAGAAGGTTTGAATCCTAAGAATGTAACAGATATCGTCCTCTTCGTCTGAAGAGGAGTAGCAAGGATCGGACCAATACGCAGTGTGGTAAGTGTCCTTGTTTTAATAGTATAAACTGAACATGACAGAATACAAAATAACAAAGTGAATATAAACGAAACAGTCCTGTGTGGCACAAACACTGACACAGGAAACAATCACCCACAAAATACCCAAAGCATATGACTGCCTAAATATGGTTCCCAATCAGAAACAACGATAAACAGCTGCCTCTAATTGAGAACCAATCTAGGCAACCATAGACATACAAAAACCCCTAGAATGGTTCCAAACCCCTAGACAGGACAAAAACATGTAATCACCCATGTCACACCCTGACCTAACCAAAAATATAAAGAAAACAAAGATAACTAAGGTCAGGGCGAGACAAAGAAACCTGAATACACATTCACATGGAGTAGACATTGTGGTGCTGGAAAACCTTGGTAGAGCATGGGTGGAGTAGACATTGTGGTGCTGGAAAACTTTGGTAGAGCATGGGTGGAGTAGGCATTGTGGTGCTGGAAAACCTTGGTAGAGCATGGGTGGAGTAGGCATTGTGGTGCTGGAAAACATTGGTAGAGCATGGGTGGAGTAGACATTGTGGTGCTGGAAAACATTGGTAGAGCATTGGTGGAGTAGGCATTGTGGTGCTGGAAAACCTTGGTAGAGCATGGGTGGAGTAGGCATTGTGGTGCTGGAAAACCTTGGTAGAGCATGGGTGGAGTAGGCATTGTGGTGCTGGAAAACATTGGTAGAGCATGGGTGGAGTAGGCATTGTGGTGCTGGAAAACATTGGTAGAGCATGGGTGGAGTAGGCATTGTGGTGCTGGAAAACCTTGGTAGAGCATGGGTGGAGTAGGCATTGTGGTGCTGGAAAACATTGGTAGAGCATGGGTGGAGTAGGCATTGTGGTGCTGGAAAACATTGGTAGAGCATGGGTGGAGTAGGCATTGTGGTGCTGGAAAACCTTGGTAGAGCATGGGTGGAGTAGGCATTGTGGTGCTGGAAAACATTGGTAGAGCATGGGTGGAGTAGGCATTGTGGTGCTGGAAAACATTGGTAGAGCATGGGTGGAGTAGGCATTGTGGTGCTGGAAAACATTGGTAGAGCATGGGTGGAGTAGTCATTGTGGTGCTGGAAAACATTGGTAGAGCATGGGTGGAGTAGGCATTGTGGTGCTGGAAAACATTGGTAGAGCATGGGTGGAGTAGGCATTGTGGTGCTGGAAAACATTGGTAGAGCATGGGTGGAGTAGGAATTGTGGTGCTGGAAAACATTGGTAGAGCATGGGTGGAGTAGGCATTGTGGTGCTGGAAAACATTGGTAGAGCATGGGTGGAGTAGGCATTGTGGTGCTGGAAAACATTGGTAGAGCATGGGTGGAGTAGGCATTGTGCTGCTGGAAAACATTGGTAGAGCATGGGTGGAGTAGGCATTGTGGTGCTGGAAAACATTGGTAGAGCATGGGTGGAGTAGGCATTGTGGTGCTGGAAAACATTGGTAGAGCATGGGTGGTGTAGTCATTATGGTGCTGGAAAACATTGGTAGAGCATGGGTGGAGTAGGCATTGTGGTGCTGGAAAACATTGGTAGAGCATGGGTGGAGTAGGCATTGTGGTGCTGGAAAACATTGGTAGAGCATGGGTGGAGTAGGCATTGTGGTGCTGGAAAACATTGGTAGAGCATGGGTGGAGTAGGCATTGTGGTGCTGGAAAACATTGGTAGAGCATGGGTGGAGTAGGCATTGTGGTGCTGGAAAACATTGGTAGAGCATGGGTGGAGTAGGCATTGTGGTGCTGGAAAACATTGGTAGAGCATGGATGGAGTAGGCATTGTGGTGCTGGAAAACATTGGTAGAGCATGGGTGGAGTAGGCATTGTGGTGCTGGAAAACATTGGTAGAGCATGGGTGGAGTAGTCATTGTGGTGCTGGAAAACATTGGTAGAGCATGGGTGGAGTAGGCATTGTGGTGCTGGAAAACATTGGTAGAGCATGGGTGGAGTAGGCATTGTGGTGCTGGAAAACATTGGTAGAGCATGGGTGGAGTAGGCATTGTGGTGCTGGAAAACATTGGTAGAGCATGGGTGGAGTAGGCATTGTGGTGCTGGAAAACATTGGTAGAGCATGGGTGGAGTAGGCATTGTGGTGCTGGAAAACATTGGTAGAGCATGGGTGGAGTAGGCATTGTGGTGCTGGAAAACATTGGTAGAGCATGGGTGGAGTAGGCATTGTGGTGCTGGAAAACATTGGTAGAGCATGGGTGGAGTAGGCATTGTGGTGCTGGAAAACATTGGTAGAGCATGGGTGGAGTAGGCATTGTGGTGCTGGAAAACATTGGTAGAGCATGGGTGGAGTAGGCATTGTGGTGCTGGAAAACATTGGTAGAGCATGGGTGGAGTAGGCATTGTGGTGCTCATGTGAGTTTTCTTTTCTTTTTTCTTACTTCAGACCAATGCCTACTTCTCACTTTAAACGTAGGTGTTTCTTTTATAGATCAATTTGTTTGTCTGCACTGTACATTACTTTGGGAGCGTTTGTGCATCCCAAACTGCATCCTATTCCCTATGTTTTGAGCAGGGCCCATAAGGCTCTGGTCAAACGTAATGCATTTTATTTTATAGGGAATGGGGTGCCATTTGGGACCCAGTCCTTCTATGCATCAGCCCACATTCTCACAGCACAAAGAGCATGAATTGACTGTATGTCATTGATTTCACAGAGCAGAGTAACTGGTAAGCAACTATAGGTAAAGACACCTGCTCTCTGGGTTATGTTTTTTGTGATAGAATTGCTGTGAAAATTGCCTGGCGTGCACAGTTAGTATGTGAAGGGGAACTAGAGTCTGATGTCCTTGGTTCTCTTCAAGCATGTGCAAGGCGTTGGTTCCTACAGGGAGAGTGACATAGCTCAAATCAATGCGCACACACACGCACACACACACAGACACACACACACGCACGCACGCACGCATGCACGCAGAGACACACACACACACACAAAACACACAAGACAACACATGTCAATAACACATCACTTATATCATCCGTCCAGATCTATCTATCATCTCTAGCTGAGAGCTGGAGTGATGATGCCTCATGCATCCATCATACCCACAATGCCCTGGTTAGCAGACAGACACAGTCGTCGTCACTCCTCCAAGGTCCCCTTCAGACTGCTATCAGAAGACACAGAATAGATGGACTCTGTCTTTCAGTCTTTTCTTTACTGACCTCTTTGAGTTCTGCAATATGCATCATATTTACCTCAGTTACTGCTTGTGATGTAGGCTTGTTTTGTGTAATTTCTTATAAATGGTTTCATATTGCAGTGAATGCTCTACAGACACCTGTGCAGACTGATGTGTTCAGTTTGTTGAATGAGAGCTGTTTCAGAGGTTAGCAGAATGAACAGAATACACCACCTATCATCGACCCACAGTAAAGCAGACACAGTAAAACAGACGGGCTGACAGACAGACCCCCATGCAAGCACACACACAAACAAACTTGGTTTAGAAAACTATATAAGTACGCTCGCAAAGAACCTCGCGCTCAGTCCCACCTTTTAAAACACTCAAATTAATTAACCATTCTATTGAGCCAAAGAGGTCCAGTTCAACATTCTACATTGAGCATCCATACAATCTTATCCCCTTCAGTCAGTCTACAACAGTCCAGCTCAGCCCTCGGGGCAAGATGAGCACTGCTGCCTCAGTCACACCCACACTCCTCTGTGTATATAGCCAAAGTTGGACAGACCAATGTCCAGAATCTGAAATATGCATTGATTTCTCCCTTCTTACATTTTCCAATTTCTACTGAAAAAAAAGAGTGTGTTTGTGTGTGTTCCCTCCCTTATTCTTTTATTTTTGTACACAAACTGAGAGAGATTGAGTCCTCCAGCTCTTCAGCTCCAACCAGTCAATGGTGGGAATAATTCCAGTCCCGCCGAGGGTAACTATGCCGGTCTGAGGTCACCCCGTCTCTTAGGCGTTGAAGGCCACCAACCTGGGGCAATGTACTTAAGAATTCACACCACTGAGTCAATACTTTGTAGATGCACCTTTGGCAGCAATTACAGCTGTGAGTCTCTGGATGAGTTTCTAACAGTTTTCCACACCTGGATTTGCAACATTTGCCCATTATTCTTTTCATAATTCTTCAAGCTGTCAAATTGGTTGTTGATCATTGCTAGACAACCATTTCCAAGTCTTGCCATATCTTTTCAGATTTAAGTCAAAACTGTAACTCGGCCACTCTGGAACATTCACTGTCTTCTTGGTAAGCAACACCGGTGTAGATTTGGCCTTGTGTTTTATGTTATTGTCCTGCTGAAAGGAGAAATTCTTTCAGAATTCCAAAATGGGGAAAAAATTCATGGGATGTGAATACTTTCTGAAGGCACTACAATACAGTAGCTGCAGGATTAACTGTGTGTGTGTGTGTGTGTGTGTGTGTGTGTGTGTGTGTGTGTGTGTGTGTGTGTGTGTGTGTGTGTGTGTGTGTGTGTGTGTGTGTGTGTGTGTGTCATGAATAACTTTATTAGTTTCATATGTCAACCTGAACTCATTCCACGGGTATTAAATATTTTCCAAGACGTGCTATAAAAATAATACATTTCTCCCTTCCAACATACACAATGTGCCAGAGTGAAACAACTGCTGTCTCCGGGTGAGAAGAACATGTGTATGCTTCCTTTCTAAATAAATGGCCCAGCATTATAATCAGTGGTCTGTACACCAGATCTAACGCTTTCTTTTTATAAAATCATGGTCCTGGAATGAATAGCCCGAGGGTGATAACGATTACAGTTTATTATAGATGTCATTTCTATACCTGCTCAGTGGGTGTCTACCTAGCCGAATAAAATAATGAATTCCACTTCCTTGTCACAAGAAGAGTACAGATATGAAGAATGACTATAAATCACAAAGACATTTAAGACTTTTGAAAGGCACCTCTGATGTTCTTCTGCTTCCTCTCATGACTTCAGTCTCTACCCTTTTATTAAATGGACAATCTGGGATTGGTACATAATATATCTTTTTTTACTTTTACATTTTGATTTCATGGATCCTTGCATCTATAGCTCTGTCTATGTATTTGACAGTGGTTACATTTATCCAACCCCGTCCATCAACTCTTAAACACAACAAGTGGTGAGGTGCTCGCTTTGCTGTTGCTTGAATCCCAGATTGCCCCCTTTAAAACACATGATTCATATTACCCAACTCCTTTGTTGCTTGAGTCCCAGATTGCCCCCTTTAAAACACATGATTCATATTACCCAACTCCTTTGTTGCTTGAATCCCAGATTGCCCCCTTTAAAACACATGATTCATATTACCCAAATCCTTTGTTGCTTGAATCCCAGATTGCCCCCTTTAAAACACATGATTCATATTACCCAACTCCTTTGTTGCTTGAATCCCAGATTGCTCCCTTTAAAACACATGATTCATATTACCCAAATCCTTTGTTGCTTGAATCCCAGATTGCCCCCTTTAAAACACATGATTCATATTACCCAACTCCTTTGTTGCTTGAATCCCAGATTGCCCCCTTTAAAACACATGATTCATATTACCCAAATCCTTTGTTGCTTCAATCCTAGATTGCCCCCTTTAAAACACATGATTCATATTACCCAACTCCTTTGTTGCTTGAATCCCAGATTGCCCCCTTTAAAACACATGATTCATATTACCCAAATCCTTTGTTGCTTGAATCCCAGATTGCCCCCTTTAAAACACATGATTCATATTACACAACTCCTTTGTTGCTTGAATCCCAGATTGCCCCCTTTAAAACACATGATTCATATTACCCAAATCCTTTGTTGCTTGAATCCCAGATTGCCCCCTTTAAAACACATGATTCATATTACCCAACTCCTTTGTTGCTTGAATCCCAGATTGCCCCCTTTAAAAAACATGATTCATATTACCCAAATCCTTTGTTGCTTGAATCCCAGATTGCCCCCTTTAAAACACATGATTCATATTACCCAACTCCTTTGTTGCTTGAATCCCAGATTGCCCCCTTTAAAACACATGATTCATTTGAATCCCAGATTGCCCCCTTTAAAACACATGATTCATATTACCCAAATCCTTTGTTGCTTGAATCCCAGATTGCCCCCTTTAAAACACATGATTCATATTACCCAACTCCTTTGTTGCTTGAATCCCAGATTGCCCCCTTTAAAACACATGCTTCATATTACCCAAATCCTTTGTTGCTTGAATCCCAGATTGCCCCCTTTAAAACACATGATTCATATTACCCAAATCCTTTGTTGCTTGAATCCCAGATTGCCCCCTTTAAAACACATGATTCATATTACCCAACTCCTTTGTTGCTTGAATCCCAGATTGCCCCCTTTAAAACACATGATTCATATTACCCAAATCCTTTGTTGCTTGAATCCCAGATTGCCCCCTTTAAAACACATGATTCATATTACCCAACTCCTTTGTTGCTTGAATCCCAGATTGCCCCCTTTAAAACACATGATTCATATTACCCAAATCCTTTGTTGCTTGAATCCCAGATTGCCCCCTTTAAAACACATGATTCATATTACCCAACTCCTTTGTTGCTTGAATCCCAGATTGCCCCCTTTAAAACACATGATTCATATTACCCAAATCCTTTGTTGCTTGAATCCCAGATTGCGCCCTTTAAAACACATGATTCATATTACCCAACTCCTTTGTTGCTTGAATCCCAGATTGCCCCCTTTAAAACACATGATTCATATTACCCAAATCCTTTGTTGCTTGAATCCCAGATTGCCCCCTTTAAAACACATGATTCATTTGCTTCCCAGATTGCCCCCTTTAAAACACATGTTTCATTTGAATCCCAGATTGCCCCCTTTAAAACACATAATTCATATTACCCAAATCCTTTGTTGCTTGAATCCCAGATTGCCCCCTTTAAAACACATGATTCATTTGAATCCCAGATTGCCCCCTTTAAAACACATGTTTCAGATTGCCCCCTTTAAAACACATGATTCATATTACCCAAATCCTTTGTTGCTTGAATCCCAGATTGCCCCCTTTAAAACACATGATTCATATTACCCAACTCCTTTGTTGCTTGAATCCCAGATTTCCCCCTTTAAAACACATGATTCATATTACCCAACTCCTTTGTTGCTTGAATCCCAGATTTCCCCCTTTAAAACACATGATTCATATTACCCAAATCCTTTGTTGCTTGAATCCCAGATTGCCCCCTTTAAAACACATGGTTCATATTACCCAACTCCTTTGTTGCTTGAATCCCAGATTGCCCCCTTTAAAACACATGATTCATATTACCCAACTCCTTTGTTGCTTGAATCCCAGATTGCCCCCTTTAAAACACATGATTCATTTGAATCCCAGATTGCCCCCTTTAAAACACATGTTTCATTTGAATCCCAGATTGCCACCTTTAAAACACATTTAAAGGATTCATATTACCCAAATACTTTGTTGCTTGAATCCCAGATTGCCCCCTTTAAAACACATGATTCATTTGAATCCCAGATTGCCCCCTTTAAAACACATGTTTCATTTGAATCCCAGATTGCCACCTTTAAAACACATAATTCATATTACCCAAATCCTTTGTTGCTTGACATTAGTACCTGGCCATCAATAAAGCTATTCATACAACAGACAATATCTTTGTCCTTTAAATCAGATTCCAGTGCATAGAATTTTGCTTTCTTTGTAACAGAGGTAGAATGTGTTGAACAATTCACAGGGAATGGTAGTTACTCTTTGTATGATGAAGACCCTTGTCATGATGCATTATAAGTATGCCTTATGCCATATTTAATAATTATGCCATACAGATCGGAAGTTTACATACACCTTAGCCAAATACATTTAAACTCAGTTTTTCACAATTCCTGACAAGTAAAAATTGCCTGTCTTAGGTCAGTTAGGATCACCACTTTATTTTAAGAATGTGAAATGTCAGAATAATAGTAGAGAGAATGATTTATTTCAGACTTTATTTCATTCATCACATTCGCAGTGGGTCAGAAGTTTACATGCACTCAATTAGTATATGGTAGCATTGCCTTTAAATTGTTTATTGTTCCCACAATAAGTTGTGTGAATTTTGGCCCAGTCCTCCTGACAGAGCTGGTGTAACTGAGTCAGGTTTGTAGGACTCCTTGCTCGCATATGCTTTTTCAGTTCTGCCCACACATTTTCTATAGGATTGAGGTCAGGGCTTTGTGATAGCCACTCCAATACCTTACTTTGTTGTCCTTAAGCTATTTTGCCACAACTTTGGAAGTATGCTTGAGGTCATTGTCCATTTGGAAGACCCATTTGCGACCAAGCTTCAACTTCCTGACTGATGTCTTGAGATGTTGCTTCAATATATCCACAAAATGTTCCATTCTCATGATACCATCTATTTTGTGAAGTGCACCAGTCCCTCCTGTAGCCAAGAACCCCCACTTCAGTCCCACCAGTCACTCCTGTAGCAAAGCACCTCCACCATCCCAACGGTTGGGATGGTGTTCTTCTGTGTTCTTCGGCTTGCAAGCCTCCCCCTTTTCCTCCAAACATAACGATGGTGATTATGGCCAAACAGCTCTATTTTTGTCTCATCAGACCAGAGGACATTTCTCCAAAAAGTACGATCTTTGTCCCCATGTCCAGTTGCAAGTTTTTTATGGCGGTTTTGGAGCAGACTTTCAGGTTATGTTGATATAGGACTTGTTGTACTGTGGATATATAAACTTTGTACCTGTTTCCTCCAGTATCTTCACAAGGTCCTTTGCTGTTGTTCTGGGATTGATTTGCACTTTTTGCACCAAAGTACGTTCATCTCTAGGATACAGAACGCGTCTCCTTCCTGAGCGGTATGACGGCTGCGTGGTCCCATGGTGCTTATTCTTGAGTACTACTTTTTTGTACAGATGAACGTGGTACCTTCAGGCATTTGGAAATTGCAGACTTGTGGAGGTCTACAATATTTTTTCTGAGGTCTTGGCTGATTTCTTTTGATTTTCCCATGATGTCAAGCAAAGAGGCACTGAGTTTGAAGGTAGACCTTGAAATACATCCACAGGTAAACCTCCAATTGACAAAAATTATATAAATTAGCCAATCAGAAGTTTCTAAAGCCATGACATAATTTTCTGGAATTTTCCAAGCTGTTTAAAGGCACAGTCTGAATCAGTGGAATTGTGATACAGTGAATTATAAGTGAAATAATCTGTAAACAATTGTTGGAACAATGCACAAAGTAGATGTCCTAACCAACTTGCCAAAACAATGATTTGTTTACAAGACATTTGTGGAGTGGTTGAAAAACAAGTTTTAATGACTCCAACCTAAGTGTATGTAAACTTCCGTTTTCAACTGTATATTACGCATAATGCATTATAATGTACAACAGGCTTTAATAACTGTTCATGACCCTGTAACTACATGCATGAAGCATTATGAACAGGCTATGTAAGGCCAAATGAAGCATTATGAACAGGCTATGTAAGGCCAAATGAAGCATTAATGAACAGGCTGTGTAAGGCCAAATGAAGCATTATGAACAGGCTGTGTAAGGCCAAATGAAGCATTATGAACAGGCTATGTAAGGCCAAATGAAGCATTATGAACAGGCTGTGTAAGGCCAAATGAAGCATTATGAACAGGCTATGTAAGGCCAAATGAAGCATTATGAACAGGCTGTGTAAGGCCAAATGAAGCATTATGAACAGGCTATGTAAGGCCAAATGAAGCATTATGAACAGGCTGTGTAAGGCCAAATGAAGCATTATAATGTATTATAATGTCCTTTGTTCTTGAAATTGTATTTTCTCTTCCATTTGTATGCAGAAAGTGTACAGGGCTGACATCAACTATGTGTGTCCTCAAAAACGACATGTTCAGACTGGTTCCTACTGCTTTGAAATGAGCATTGTTTCTCAGATGTAATAACACATGACATATTTCTCTCTCTCTCTCTGTCAGTCAGAACCAATTGCATATTGATGCGAGCTGGGACATTGACTACCTTTACACTTAGAGCTTAGCATCAGTGGATTCTCAGACGTCTGTTCATGCCAAATTGTTTTGTCTGGAAACACAAGATGAATTGGGACAGCAGGCTTGCCTTTGGAGAGAACAATTTGTTTACTTGTTAGCTTTAAGATCCTATTTTATTTATTTAGATGTGCAAATCTGGCAGGGGCATGAACTTGAACACAAATGCCTCTGGGACAAGAGACAGAAGCCAAGTGAAACTCTTCCATTCTGTCCCAGTTAGTGGTGCCTTCAGAAGCACAGTGTACACACACACGCACACACACACACACACAAACCCCTCCCTCCCCTCCATTTCACATCATATGTATTCCCCATAATTTCCATTCTATTTATTTTACAGTAATGTTTTAAGCGGTAGACATTTTCTCCCATAGATAGTTCATGTTTATTGCTCCGCATTGCTCTGCATCCCATACGGTTGAACCTGTGTGGCACATGACGAGGTAAATAGATGTTCTGCATGAGGAGTGTGTTGTATATTTAGCCAGTCAAAAGGCCTATAATTGGCAGATTGAATAAACTCCAAGGCACTTAAGCGGTTATTCATTTAATCCTCTTCCTCTGCTTGCATCCCAAATGGCACTCTATTCCCTACATAGTGCACTACTTTTGACCAGAGCCCTATGGAGGTAGTGCACTAGCGAACAGGGTGCCATTTGGGATGGAAATGCGAGCGCTTTAGGTGCCAGGCTAGCTCTTGCTGCAGCATGTAATAATTGCATGTCTTTTTTGCTGTCGTAATGAAATGTTTGTCTCATTTTCTCACAACAGATAGTTATTGTTATCATTCACTTTCAGAAGGAGGTATTCAAGTTGTTGATGCATAACAGCCATCACAACACATTCATATGCATTAATGAGATCCTTATATTAATGAGATCCAGTATTGAAGTCTTTAGGTTAAGTACAGAGATTAGGTATAGTGCCTATCATAGCCCATCATCTTCAGACAGTTAATCACAGACGGACAGACGGGCCATCTGGCATTTTGGGCAAATGCCATGTGAGCTGGTCCATTTTAATCCAGTGGGCCTATTTAACTTGTTTTTTTTCTTCACAAAATGATCTTTATTTGGCTAATAATGGTGTATAGGGTGATGTATTAAAAATGCTAAGGCTAATTTCTGGTCCTAGTCCACCCCTGCAGACAGACACACAGACAGACACAGAGACACAGACACATACACAGACACAGACACAAAGACACAGAGGGAAGTGGGGACATGGGCTTGCCATTCCCAAAAAAGGAGTTATCTTGAACCTAAAAGGGTTAGGAGAACTCTTTGAAGAACTGTTTTTGTTTCCAGGTCGAACCCTTTTGGTTCCAGGTAGAACTCTTTCCACAGAGGAACCCAAGAGGGTTCTACCTGGAAACAAAAAGAGTTGTTTTTCCTGTTGGGACAGCTGAAGATGCCTTTTGGAACCCTTTTCTCTAAGAATGTGGCTTCATGTCATGGAGTATGGGTATGTGCACCTGCGCGTCAAGTGTATCCAGCAAGTTGGAGCAGCATGATCCAGTGGTGTCTAGGCCTGCAGTTAATGTAGTCTAATGGACCAAGTCGACAAGGTGTCCTATATTATAGGCCTCAGAGCATCAGTGTCGACTGTGGGCCCGGCTCCATGAGGGGGAAAAGGGGGGCTTAGCCCTCTCATTTGAAACTTGAGCCCCTCAGTTTTAGTTTTATGTTGTTACATAAAAACAGCAAAAAAGTTCAAATAATTGAGTGAAAGTTTGGCGCAAAAACTGTATCTCCGCTGCCCAGCACCATGGACAGAGGGGCTGTGTGTAGGGGATAGGTTATGGAAAGCCACTGGGATGGTTTGGTATGACTTCTTTGGGTTTCCTAAAAAGTGGGGGGGAAACGCTTCGGATATGTGGTAGGCTACTGTAAGTGAATAACGTTATACGCCGCTGCCTGTAATATTTGATTTGATTCATAAGGGCGGGGTCAAGATTACCGTTGAAGCTGCTTCACCAAAGACAGTACAGTATGAAGATAGGCTCAAACTGCTTCTCCAATAGAAATCCCCGATCATTCTTGTAGGCGATGTCATGGCGACATTGGCTAGCTAAGCTTATGCGCAAAAATACATAATCGGGCCTAACAATCATCCCGCTCAGAACTGAACATTTATAGGCCTTCAAATCAAAGGCATCAAACCACAGAGGCCACTGCCAAGCCCAGCAGCTATGATGCTGCCTAGTTCCATCTAGCTCCCCATGCAGAGCCCACCCATCCTTCCACAAGTGCCGCCAGGATGCTGGCTCCACAGCCCCCTCCGCCTCCGACTGTTCCTGACCATCTTGGAGCCCAAGTTAGCCTAGAATGCTATGCTAGTGGCCTAGCCACTGGTTTTCTGTCCAAAAATGTTAATTTAATAGCAACGGGTTCATAGGAAGAGGGTGTCTGGGATATTCAGTTACTGCAGAATTCAATATAATTCCAATGCAAGAACCCAAATGACGCCCCTGTGTAGAGCTACATATTGGTGTTTCATCATAGAAATAGATACATTCTATGATGGTTTTCTTGATGCCTATTGGTTTCTGTGATTGTAAACTATACCTGTTGGATGCGTGTTTATGGTAGGCTGGCATTGCTTAATTGATTACATGGATTGAATTTAATCCACAGAAGTGTATTGTGCCATATCAAACGCGTAGCTTTACTCATGAGCAGCCTGGTTTTCCATGTTTGAAGCGGGCCTATTCGCCTATTTGTTTAGCAAGATAGCTGTGCATGGCTGCATGTCACTAGCCTGTCGGCTCTGTTTTTTGTTATGTGGATCTCCATTTGCCTTTTGTTTACTGCTAATGTAACTAGGCTAAATATATATTGAACAACAATATGAAGAAATCAGTCAATTTAAAAAAAAATCCTTAGGCCCTAATCTATGGATTTCACATAACTGAGAACACATATGTGTCTGTTGGTTACAGATACCTAAAACAATGGGCTTCACAATGGGCCTCAGGATCTCATCACAGTATTTTTGTGCATTCAAATTGCCAATCGATGAAATGCAATTGTGTTCGTTGTCCGTAGTTTATGCCTGCCCATACCATAACCCCACCGCCACCATGGGGCACTCTGTTCACAATGTTGACATCAGCAAGTCGCTCGCCCACGAAACTCCATACACATGGTCTGAGGTTATGAAGCCAGTTGGACTTACTGCCAAATTCTCTAAAACGATGTTGGAGGCGGCTTATGTTTGAGAAGTTAACATTCAATTATCTGCCAACAGCTCTGGTTGACATTCCTGCAGTCAGCAGGCCAATTGCACGCTCCCTCAAAACTTTCAACATCTGTGGCATTGTGTTGTGTGACAAAACTGCACATTTTAGAATGGCCTTTTATTGTCCTCAGCACAGGGTGCACCTGTGTAATGATCATGCTCTTTAATCAGCTTCTTGACATGCCACACCTGTCAGGCGGATTGTTTATCTTGGCAAAGAAGAAATGCTCACTAACAGGTATATAAACACATTTGTGAACAAAATATGAGATAAATAAGCTTATCATCAAGGACAACAACCACCCGAGCCACTTCCTGTTCACCCCGCTATCATCCAGAAGGCAACCACCCGAGCCACTTCCTGTTCACCCCGCTGTCATCCAGAAGGCAACCACCCACTGCCTGTTCACCCCGCTGTCATCCAGAAGGCAACCACCCGAGCCACTGCCTGTTCACCCCGCTATCATCCAGAAGGCAACCACCCGAGCCACTGCCTGTTCACCCCGCTATCATCCAGAAGGCAACCACCCGAGCCACTGCCTGTTCACCCCGCTATCATCCAGAAGGCAACCACCCACTGCCTGTTCACCCCGCTGTCATCCAGAAGGCAACCACCCGAGCCACTGCCTGGTCACCCCGCTATCATCCAGAAGGCAACCACCCGAGCCACTGCCAGTTCACCCCGCTATCATCCAGAAGGCAACCACCCGAGCCACTGCCTGTTCACCCCGCTATCATCCAGAAGGCAACCACCCACTGCCTGTTCACCCCGCTGTCATCCAGAAGGCAACCACCCGAGCCACTGCCTGGTCACCCCGCTATCATCCAGAAGGCAACCACCCGAGCCACTGCCTGTTCACCCCGCTATCATCCAGAAGGCAACCACCCGAGCCACTGCCTGTTCACCCCGCTTTCATCCAGAAGGCAACCACCCGAGCCACTGCCTGTTCACCCCGCTATCATCCAGAAGGCAACCACCCGAGCCACTGCCTGTTCACCCCGCTATCATCCAGAAGGCAACCACCCGAGCCACTGCCTGTTCACCCCGCTATCATCCAGAAGGCAACCAGCCGAGCCACTGCCTGTTCACCCCGCTATCATCCAGAAGGCAACCACCCGAGCCACTGCCTGTTCACCCCGCTATCATCCAGAAGGAGAGGTCAGTACAGGTGCATCATCACCACCCGAGCCACTGCCTGTTCACCCTGCTATCATCCAGAAGGTAACCACCCGAGCCACTGCCTGTTCACCCCGCTATCATCCAGAAGGTAACCACCCGAGCCACTGCCTGTTCACCCTGCTATCATCCAGAAGGTAACCACCCGAGCCACTGCCTGTTCACCCTGCTATCATCCAGAAGGTAACCACCCGAGCCACTGCCTGTTCACCCCGCTATCATCCAGAAGGCCAGGTCAGTACAGGTGCATCATCACCACCCGAGCCACTGCCTGTTCACCCCGCTATCATCCAGAAGGCCAGGTCAGTACAGGTGCATCATCACCACCCGAGCCACTGCCTGTTCACCCCGCTATCATCCAGAAGGAGAGGTCAGTACAGGTGCATCAACACCACCCGAGCCACTGCCTGTTCACCCCGCTATCATCCAGAAGGCCAGGTCAGTACAGGTGCATCATCACCACCCGAGCCACTGCCTGTTCACCCCGCTATCATCCAGAAGGCCAGGTCAGTACAGGTGCATCATCACCACCCGAGCCACTGCCTGTTCACCCCGCTATCATCCAGAAGGAGAGGTCAGTACAGGTGCATCATCACCACCCGAGCCACTGCCTGTTCACCCCGCTATCATCCAGAAGGCCAGGTCAGTACAGGTGCATCATCACCACCCGAGCCACTGCCTGTTCACCCCGCTATCATCCAGAAGGAGAGGTCAGTACAGGTGCATCATCACCACCCGAGCCACTGCCTGTTCACCCCGCTATCATCCAGAAGGAGAGGTCAGTACAGGTGCATCATCACCACCCGAGCCACTGCCTGTTCACCCCGCTATCATCCAGAAGGAGAGGTCAGTACAGGTGCATCATCACCACCCGAGCCACTGCCTGTTCACCCCGCTATCATCCAGAAGGAGAGGTCAGTACAGGTGCATCATCACCACCCGAGCCACTGCCTGTTCACCCCGCTATCATCCAGAAGGAGAGGTCAGTACAGGTGCATCATCACCACCCGAGCCACTGCCTGTTCACCCCGCTGTCATCCAGAAGGAGAGGTCAGTACAGGTGCATCATCACCACCCGAGCCACTGCCTGTTCACCCCGCTATCATCCAGAAGGCCAGGTCAGTACAGGTGCATCATCACCACCCGAGCCACTGCCTGTTCACCCCGCTATCATCCAGAAGGAGAGGTCAGTACAGGTGCATCAGCACCACCCGAGCCACTGCCTGTTCACCCCGCTGTCATCCAGAAGGAGAGGTCAGTACAGGTGCATCATCACCACCCGAGCCACTGCCTGTTCACCCCGCTGTCATCCAGAAGGAGAGGTCAGTACAGGTGCATCATCACCACCCGAGCCACTGCCTGTTCACCCCGCTATCATCCAGAAGGCGAGGTCAGTACAGGTGCATCATCACCACCCGAGCCACTGCCTGTTCACCCCGCTATCATCCAGAAGGAGAGGTCAGTACAGGTGCATCAAAGCTGGGACCGAGAGACTGAAAAACAGCTTCTATCTCAAGGCCATCAGACTGTTAAACAGCCACCACTAACATTGAGTGGCTGCTGCCAACACACTGACTCAACTCCAGCCACTTTAATAATGGGAATTGATGGGAAATTATGTAAAATATATCACTAGCCACTTTAAACAATGCTACCTAATATAATGTTTACATACCCTACATTATTCATCTCATATGTATATGTATATACTGTACTCTATATCATCGACTGCATCTTTATGTAATACATGTATCACTAGCCACTTTAACTATGCCACTTTGTTTACATACTCATCTCATATGTATATACTGCACTCGATACCATCTACTGTATCTTGCCTATGCTGCTCTGTACCATCACTCATTCATATATCCTTATGTACATATTCTTTATCCCCTTACACTTGTGTCTATAAGGTAGTAGTTTTGGAATTGTTAGCTAGATTACTTGTTGGTTATTACTGCACTGTCGGAACTAGAAGCACAAGCATTTCGCTACACTCGCATTAACATCTGCTAACCATGTGTATGTGACAAATAACATTTGATTTGATTTGATGAAACATTTCTGTGATATTTTATTTCAGCTCATGAAACATGGGACCAACAGTTTACATGTTGTGTTTCTATATGTGTTCAGTGTAGATTCCTTTATGTATCTGATCATTTGTTTACTAGGCTTACTTGGTACTGTTGTTCTGTTTTCATTCACTCCTTTGTATTGCAGTATTTTTGCTTGAATTTTGGTAAACAGCTGTATGTATGGCTGCATTCACATAGGGTAAATCCCCTATGACAAACAGCCTATCTATCTTGCAGCCTATTCATTACCAAAACGGCCTTGCTTTAGTGTGCAGGGCGCTTTCCATTGTACTGATACAGCGCAGCCGAGATAGGTTGGAGAGAAATATGTAGCCTGTCACTTCAAAAGCACTCAATCAATGATCTCGGATCCTCGACATTTGAATTGTATGTTTATTGTGGTATAGCGTGAAATAAGCCGAATTTAATATAATTCAAATACAAGAACACCCCAAAAGTGTGCCCCTTCCCCGATTTCAACTTCCCCCTTTATCCTGGCGCAGGGTCTGGTCGACTGCACAGTGGTACAGAGCAGTATTGCGATTAGAAATAGAAGACGCCCTCTTCTTGCGCTATGGAGAGTTGCAGCCAGGTTTACAGTATATCGTTCCAACACGCTTTCTGAAGCTCTCTCTCTCTTTTTATGTCACTATCGCTGTTTGCATGTAGACGCAGCCAATCTCTTCCCTATGACGCCGGCGAGGCTGGGCTCAGACGGGTTTGATCATAATATTTAACACACCCACCCAGTAAGAGCACGATATTAGTTCGACTGAGAAGTATAACAGCCACGGGACAAGTGGAAGCGAAAATCTCTGCACCTGCCAAGCGGTGTAGCCTACTGGCTCTGCTGTTCCTTGAACGGAAAGACGGAGACGGGGGATTTATACATTTGACAGGATCTGGCCTAGGCTTGCATCCAGGTATCTTCAGCTGACAAAGCGTCACATGTTTTTTTTTTTAATCTCTTCGATTTTTTTGCGTTGCTTTTCTTTAACGCATTTTTTGTGCCTGTTGCTATTTCCTACAAGGACTGTGGCTACATTTTTTTAAAATCTGAAATTGAATAAAGAATGTCCCTCGGACTTTTAACAAAAATGACGATTGGACAGCATTGACACGTTTTTATGCTCAGCATTGCATGTTCTGAGGATGGAACAGTGCTTTCCCAACACAATTGTGCTAAAACACGTTTAAAATTCCCCTAAACTATTCACTGCTATTACGATTAGATATTGTTTTGTGTCGTATTCAGAATAGCCACAGACCTATTTGCTTTAAGGTGCCTGCTCTCCGCAATGAGTCGGCATGTCCATCTGGCTGAATATGAATAATTCAGTCTTTTCTAAAAGACCAGCGCTCTGTGCGTAAACATGGAGTTTCTGATATAACACGGATTATGTTTGGAATGACCAGAAAAAATAGCAAAATTATCTACATTGGGTTTTTTGCTCCATATTTCACATGTACTATACTTTTTATATATATATCGGTGTTGTGCGCTGCTTTTATGGTTTAGTGATATAACAACAACTACTTAGAAGTGAATCCTGTACAAAATGATCAAGATGATACTGTTTCGTAAATTTCGAGTTTTGATACTCATGGTGTTTTTGGTGGCGTGCACCATGCACATTATGATAGACTTGCTCCCCAAAACTAGAGAAGCGAGCGGCGGGACCGGAAACCGGCAAAGGTGGCTGCCAGTGCACTCACAACCCGACGCGAGGAGGCCGGGAGCTGGGGGAAGCAACGCGCTAGGTCGGTGGCGGAACCGGGCTGGCCTAACAAACACACGCTGAGAATCCTGCAAGATTTTAGCAACGAGCCGAGCTCAAACCTCACGTCCCATTCCCTGGAAAAAATCACTGCCGCTGGGGAGAGAACGGAGTCTTTCAAACGAATGAAACAGTACGACGGGGCAGCGGATAACCAGAAGCCGCTCATCAGAGACGCCAGCGGGGGTAAGACCGTTGCTGCGACCGGTATCTTCCGGCTGCCGTCTCTGTTCGAGCACCCTTTATACAAGACGGACCTGCCGACACTCACAGACGACGACACCTTGTTCAACGTCAATACTGACATCAGGTTATATCCGAAAGCAGCGGGGAATCAAGAATGGTAAGCTGGGTATAAAAATAATCAGGCGTATCACCTTATAAGAAATCAAGGTGACAGGTGTATAGTGCCATAAATGGATTATTACCCTCAAGCAACCGTTACTTAAATTGACTTCCTCCTGACTTTCACTGTTTTAA
>NW_022263597.1:0-49147 GCF_002021735.2 Oncorhynchus kisutch
ACAAGCTGGTGTGAATCAGTGGTTGCCTTCCAATGTCACCCTATTCCCTATTTAGTGCTCTACCTTGACCAGGGCCCAATAGGGTCTGGTTAAAAGCAGTGCGTCCTATATAGGGAATAGGTTGCCATTCGGGATGCACACAGTCTCTGATTCCAGAGCCTGACAAATTCAACTGGGATATGTCAGTGTTACCGATGGCACATAGTTTTGTGAACTCTGAGGATCATTCAGTACTCTGGCCATGAAGACTACGATTGTGCATGCCTTTGTTCCAGCCATGCATTAACACACCTGATTCAACCAATCAAGACATTGATTTGGATGCCAGTCTGCCATATTCTCTCTGGTTAGTGTCTGTCGTCTGTCTGCTGTCTGTCTTGTCTGTCTGTCTGTCTGTCTGTCGTCTGTCTGTCTGTCTGTCTCCTGTCTGTCCTTTCTGTCTGTCTGTCATCTGTCTGTCCTGTCTGTCTGTCAGTCTGTCTGTCTGTCCCTGTCTGTCTGTCTGTCTGTCTGTCTGTCTGTCTGTCTGTCTGTCTGTCTGTCTGTCTGTCTGTCTGTCTGTCTGTCTGTCTGTCTGTCTGTCTGTCTGTCTGTCTGTCTGTCGTCTGTCTGTCTGTCTGTCTGTCTGTCTGTCTGTCTGTCTGTCTGTCTGTCTGTCTGTCTGTCTGTCTGTCTGTCTGTCCATCTGTCTTATCTGTTATTAGCCAGTGCTGTGGCGTCGTGCCTGTGCCTTGTAGGACACATTAGCACCATTATATTTAGCCACCTGATGACAGAGTGGCATGCTGCTTTTTGTCCTCGCTAATTTGTGTGACATCACTCGTCATTCGCAGTGTTAGTGTGAAACCAGCCTACTTTTAGGAAAAGAAACACCAAGTTCAAGTTTATTTCCCTGTATTTGTTTCAGATAATGTTAGTGCTCTGAAGTGAAACTCAAAAAATGTATGGTGAGGATGAGAGCGTGCACTTCTCTGGTAAAAGAGCATTTCACTGCTGGTTGATGTTCACACTTTTAGTCCTACACTGTTGCAGTTAGCTAGTGTAGGTTTTTCTGTAGCACTTGTTATAGTGAGACCTGGTTCAAATAATATTTGAAATAATTCCTGTTCTTTATTGAGCTTGCCTGGTGCGATGGAACCAATTGAAAGTCCCAAAAGTGCAAACCTCACCCACCTGGCTTTCACTAAAAGTATTACTATTTCAAATAGCATTTGAACCCAGGTCTGCAGTAGCCTACTCCTTCCAGAGGTAGGATGTCTGAGAAGCAAGGCTACACGCCAGACAGTACCTCTTAGCACCTTTTTTTATATCTAGAATCTTAAAGGTTCTTCGGCTGTTCCATAGGAGAACCCATTGAAGAACCCTTTTGTTCCAGGTAGAAACCTTTTGGGTTCCATGTGTGACCCATTCAACAGAAGGAACCAAAAAGGGAGAAAGACATAAAGAGAAGAGTAGGGTTCTCCTATGGGGACAGCCGAAGAACCCTTTTTCTAAGAGTGTGACGATGTAGTCATTTCCTTCCCATTGTGTGGTAAGGAGTAAAGGCTATCACACGTTTCCTCAGTCATGTAGATGTACAGAGAAAGGCATCTTGTGGTCTGTGTCGTACAGCAGCTAGAGCCTCTGATCCCGGTACACATACTGTATGTCAGAGTCGACATGGGTTAGAATCTTAAGACAAATACATTCTACACTTCTAGGATCCCCAGCATCACCCCCACATGTTATGACATGCTGGTTTTGGAATTGAAACAGGGTCCCCCATCAGTGTGGCGTACATAGTATTTGTTTATATTTTACTGTGTAAGGTACAGAGCAGTGGAGGCTGCTGAGGGGAGGACGGCTCAAAATAATGTCTGGGATGGAGTGAATGGAATGGTATCCAAAAAGTGTGTTGATACCATTCCATTAACTCAATTCCAACCATTATTTTGAGCTGTCCTCCCCTCAGAAACCTCCACTGGTACTGACTGCTTTATGTGTATGGTATTATCTTCAGTACATACATTTGTAGGCTGCTTAACTTACCCTGTCCCATGGCTTAACTTACCCTGTCCCATGGCTTAACTTACCCTGTCCCATGGCTTAACTTACCCTGTCCCATGGCTTAACCTACCCTGTCCCATGGCTTAACCTACCCTGTCCCATGGCTTAACTTACCCTGTCCCATGGCTTAACTTACCCTGTCCCATGGCTTAACTTACCTGTCCCATGGCTTAACCTACCCTGTCCCATGGCTTAACTTACCCTGTCCCATGGCTTAACCTACCCTGTCCCATGGCTTAACTTACCCTGTCCCATGGCTTAACTACCCTGTCCCATGGCTTAACTTACCCTGTCCCATGGCTTAACTTACCCTGTCCCATGGCTTAACTTACCCTGTCCCATGGCTTAACTTACCCTGTCCCATGGCTTAACTTACCCTGTCCCATGGCTTAACCTACCCTGTCCCATGGCTTAACTTACCCTGTCCCATGGCTTAACTTACCCTGTCCCATGGCTTAACTTACCCTGTCCCATGGCTTAACCTACCCTGTCCCATGGCTTAACTTACCCTGTCCCATGGCTTAACTTACCCTGTCCCATGGCTTAACTTACCCTGTCCCATGGCTTAACTTACCCTGTCCCATGGCTTAACCTACCCTGTCCCATGGCTTAACTTACCCTGTCCCATGGCTCTTAACTACCCTGTCCCATGGCTTAACCTACCTACCCTGTCCCATGGATTAACTTACCCTGTCCCATGGCTTAACTTACCCTGTCCCATGGCTTAACCTACCCTGTCCCATGGCTTAACTTACCCTGTCCCATGGCTTAACCTACCCTGTCCCATGGCTTAACTTACCCTGTCCCATGGATTAACTTACCCTGTCCCATGGCTTAACTTACCCTGTCCCATGGCTTAACTTACCCTGTCCCATGGCTTAACTTACCCTGTCCCATGGCTTAACTTACCCTGTCCCATGGCTTAACTTACCCTGTCCCATGGCTTAACCTACCCTGTCCCATGGATTAACTTACCCTGTCCCATGGCTTAACCTACCCTGTCCCATGGCTTAACCTACCCTGTCCCATGGCTTAACTTACCCTGTCCCATGGCTTAACCTACCCTGTCCCATGGCTTAACGTACCCTGTCCCATGGCTTAACCTACCCTGTCCCATGGATTAACTTACCCTGTCCCATGGCTTAACCTACCCTGTCCCATGGCTTAACCTACCCTGTCCCATGGCTTAACTTACCCTGTCCCATGGCTTAACCTACCCTGTCCCATGGCTTAACTTACCCTGTCCCATGGCTTAACTTACCCTGTCCCATGGCTTAACTTACCCTGTCCCATGGCTTAACCTACCCTGTCCCATGGCTTAACCTACCCTGTCCCATGGCTTAACTTACCCTGTCCCATGGCTTAACTTACCCTGTCCCATGGCTTAACTTACCCTGTCCCATGGCTTAACTTACCCTGTCCCATGGCTTAACCTACCCTGTCCCATGGCTTAACCTACCCTGTCCCATGGCTTAACCTACCCTGTCCCATGGCTTAACTTACCCTGTCCCATGGCTTAACCTACCCTGTCCATGGATTAACCTACCCTGTCCCATGGCTTAACCTACCCTGTCCCATGCTTAACCTAACCCTGTCCCATGGCTTAACCTACCCTGTCCCATGGCTTAACGTACCTGTCCCATGGCTTACTTACCCTGTCCCATGGATTAACTTCCCTGTCCATGGCTTAACTTACCCTGTCCCATGGCTTAACCTACCCTGTCCATGGCTTAACCTACCCTGTCCCATGGCTTAACCTACCCTGTCCCATGGCTTAACCTACCTGTCCCATGGCTTAACCTACCCTGTCCCATGGCTTAACTTACCCTGCCATGGCTTAACCTACCTGTCCATGGCTTAACCTACCCTGTCCATGGCTTAACCTACCCTGGTCCCATGGCTTACCTACCTGTCCCATGGCTTAACGCCTTAACACTACCCTGCCCATGGCTTAACGGCCTGTCCCATGGCTAACTTACCACCTGTCCCATGGCTTAACTTACCCTGTCCCATGGCTGAACTCACCCTGTCCCAGTGGCTTAACCTACCCTGTCCCATGGCTTACTTGCCTGTCCCATGGCCTAACCTACCCTGTCCCCTGGCCTAACCCTACCCTGTTCCATGCTTAACTTAACCTGTCCCATGGCGAACTTACCCTGTCCCATGGCTTAACTTACCCTGTCCCGTGGCTTAACGTACCCTGTCCCATGGCTTAACCTACCCTGTCCGATGGCTTAACCTACCCTGTCCCATGGCTTAAATAACTCACCCTGTTCCATGGCTTAACTCACCCTGTCCCATGGCTTAACCTACCCCATACCCAGGATCATTTTTGTGAAGTGAACAGTTTTTTTGGACAAGCTATGTTTCAAAACTAATGTTCACATGAATATATATCCAGAAATACAGTATGTGTATATATCTTAGTTAGGAAGAATGCTATATTTCCCTTGATGGAGTGATGCTGAATGTAATTATTTTTAAACTTGGCCTCCCGGGTGGCGCAGTGGTTAAGGGCGCTGTACTGCAGAGCTAGCTGTGCCACCAGAGACTCTGGGTTCGCACAATTGGCCTAGCATCGTCTGGGGTTAGGGAGGGTTTGGCCAGTAGGGAAATCCTTGTCTCATCGCGCACCAGCGACTCCTGTGGCGGGCCGGGCACAGTGCGCGCTAACCAAGGTTGCCAGGTGCACTGTGTTTCCTCCGACACATTGGTGCGGCTGGCTTCCGGGTTGAATGGCGCTGTGTTAAGAAGCAGTGCGGCTTGGTTGGGTTGTGTAATCGGAGACGCATGACTTTCAACCTTCGTCTCTCCCGAGCCCGTACGGGAGTTGTAGCGATGAGACAAGATAGTAGCTACTAAACAATTGGATACCACCGAAATTGGGGAGAAAAAAGGGTAAAAAAATAAATAAATACATTTTTACTTACCCCCACTCTCCCCTAAATGTCTGTGTCTTTTCCATAAAACCCTCCATTACACAGTCTTCTCCATAAAACCCATGTTACATCAAAGTTCCATTATCTGCTGTTCTAGGTGCTGTGTTCCACCTCCAGAGGGTCAGGGGTCAGGTATATAGTGTCCTGAGTGGAAGTTGTCCTCAGGCTACAGTACTTACCCTCCTCACATCTATATCAGTGTTCCGGTCTTCACAAAAAGGAGAAGAAAGGTTTTCCAGCTCTGTTGCCCTCTCAACCTAAAATAATTTGGCATGGTAGTACATTCACATGCTCCAACACATATCACCTCTATTGGATAGTGGCAAACATAGAATTATTGGTTAGTGGCAAACATAGAATTATTGGTTAGTGGCAAACATAGAATTATTGGTTAGTGGCAAACATAGAATTATTTGGTTAGTGTCAAACGTAGAATTATTGGTTAGTGTCCAAACGTAGAATTATTTTAGTGACACGTAGATATTGGTTAGTGACAACGTAGAATTATTGGTTAGTGACAACGTAGAATATTGGTTAGTGTCAAACGTAGAATTATTGGTTAGTGACAAACGTAGAATTATTGGTAGTGTGACAAACGTAGAATTATTGTTAGTGACAAACGTAGAATTATTGGTCAGTGTCAAACGTAGAATATTGGTTAGTGTCAAACGTAGAATTATTGGTTAGTGACAAACGTAGAATTATTGGTTAGTGACAAACGTAGAATTATTGGTTAGTGACAAACGTAGAATTATTGGTTAGTGACAAACGTAGAATTATTGGTTAGTGTCAAACGTAGAATTATTGGTTAGTGTCAAACGTAGAATTATTGGTTAGTGTCAAATGTAGAATTATTGGTTAGTGACAAACGTTAGATTATTGGGTTAGTGACAAACGTAGAATTATTGGTTAGTGACAAACGTAGAATTATTGGTTAGTGACAAACGTAGAATTATTGGTTAGTGTCAAACGTAGAATTATTGATTAGTGTCAAACGTAGAATTATTGGTTAGTGTCAAATGTAGAATTATTGGTTAGTGACAAACGTAGAATTATTGGTTAGTGACAAACGTAGAATTATTGGTTAGTGACAAACGTAGAATTATTGGTTAGTGGCAAACGTAGAATTATTGGTTAGTGACAAACGTAGAATTATTGGTTAGTGACAAACGTAGAATTATTGGTTAGTGACAAACGTAGACGTTGTCCTTTCCTCAGCCTACTAACCCTCCCTCCCTACATGGATAAGTTACAATTACACCTAAGTGTTAGGATTCACCCCTTAGTGTCTTAGCAGAACAGAGTCAGGGGGATATTTCTGCAGTGATGCATACTGGTGTGTCTTGTCCTTTAGCAGCGCCTGGGTTTTTAGCTCTCTGACTGGTCTTCAAGGAGCTCAAAGTTCTGGACGTCTCTTTGACCGGTCTTCAAGGAGCTCAAAGTTCTGGACTTCTCTTTGACTGATCTTCAAGGAGCTCAAAGTTCTGGACTTCTCTTTGACCGGTCTTCAGGGAGCTCAAAGTTTTGGACGTCTCTTTGACCGGTCTTCAGGGAGCTCAAAGTTCTGGACTTCTCTCTGACTGGTCTTCAGGGAGCTCAACATTCTGGACTTCTCTCTGCCTGGTCTTCAAGGAGCTCAAAGTTCTGGACTTCTCTCTGACTGGTCTTCAAGGAGCTCAAAGTTCTGGACTTCTCTTGGACCGGTTTTCAGGGAGCTCAAAGTTCTGGACATCTCTCTGACTGGTCTTCAAGGAGCTCAAAGTTCTGGACTTCTCTCTGACTGGTCTTCAAGGAGCTCAAAGTTCTGGACTTCTCTCTGACTGGTCTTCAAGGAGCTCAAAGTTCTGGACTTCTCTCTGACCTTCGTGGCTCAGCTGTTAGACTACTTTTTAAGGAATTAGCCTACTGTACTGTACTAATTTCCATCCATCCAAATTTTTCTAAATCCATCCTAAATGTTCTTATCACTGCCAAAGGAATGGTCTCTCTCTGCTTCAGAACTTAACTCCTTAGATTGACACCCAAGCTAACACATTTTGTTTCCCACAACGTTACAGGGAATTTGTTTTTCAAATAACCAAAGGAGAACCTTTAGGCAATGCTATGGGAACGTTTAGTGTTATCTGGGACAGTCTTTTAAAACAAATGAGCCTGCCTGGTAGTGTCCCTGTCTGTTTGTGCTTTATTCCTCTCAGTGTGTGGTCATTCACTGATTGATGACCTTTAATATGGGACCTATTTAGTAGGTTGTCATGCCAAAGGTGTGCTGTATGACTTGACGATGATTAAAGAGTTGGCTAAATTATGTACAGTAGGAGACCACGTTAAAACCAAATGGTGAAACAGTTTCCTCTGGGGTTTGTAATCGGCTATCTTATTACAGTATTATTGTGTTGTTTGTGCTTCCATAGCATGTATCTGCTACCAACCAACACATCTTTCTTTATAGAGTCATATATGGCACCACTTGAGCATGTTTTATGTAAATGGTTTCAGTAAAACACAGCCCATTAAGAATGACCATCTCCCGATTCAATTTGTGAGCCATCAGACAAGGTACATGTAGATCACAGGAGGTTGGTGGCACCTTAATTTGGGAGGACGGGCTCGTGGGAATGGCTGGAGCAGAATAAGTGGAATGGTATCAACTACTATGTGTTTGATGCCATTCCATTTGTTCAGTTCCAGACATTATTATGAGCCTCCACCCCTCAGCAGCCTCTTGTGATGTAGATTCAGACTGATACACTCTGACCTGCTGCAGGGGGGGAGTAAGAAAGAGAAGTTGCGATTGCCTCTGTAGATGTCATCTCTCTGAAGGGCCCACTATCACACTGTTGACATGAATGAGGGAGGTAAATGAAGGGAGAGGAGGGAGGGAAAGATACAAGGTAAAAGAGTGAAAGAGGGAGTGAAGAGGAGAGGTAGTGGATACAATGAATGAAGAGGCAGAGAGAGAGATAGATATTGAAGAGGGCAAAGGAGAGAGAGGGAGAAAGACATAAAGAGAAGAGGAGAGGTAGAGGATAAATGAAATGGAGAAAGCCAGAGAGAGAGATGAAACCTAATAGCCTGGTGATTATTACCTCTCTCTCTCCCAGACCTCTGAGCGTCACCAGAGTGCCACTGTGCTGTGCAATTCCATGAGGAGTTTACCAGTGTCATCACACACACACACACACACACACACACACACACATACACTGCCATTACTCCCCCAGTATCCCTGATCTGATGTCTTTCTCACACACTAATCAATCTAATGAGTGTTACTGCATGATAAATGTGTCTGTCTCTGTCAGTGAGAGCACATCAACAACAAGAAAAGTGATGACACTAATACTATCTCCCTGTCTTTCCTCTCGCTTCCCCTCCCTACCCCTACCTCCATCCCCTCTCTCTCCCTCCATCCCCTCTCTCTCCCTCATCCCCTCCCTACCCCTACCTCCAACTCCCCCCTCTCCCTCCATCCCCTCCCTACCCCTACCTCCATCCCCTCTCTCTCCCTCATCCCCTCCCTACCCCTACCTCCATCCCCTCTCTCTCCCTCCATCCCCCCTCTCTCTCTCACTCAATTTCCTCTCTCTCTTTCTCCCCACCTCTCTCTCTCTCTCTCTCTCTCTCTCTCTCTCTCTCCCCACCTATCTTTCTCTCTCTCCATCCCCTCTCCCTCTTTTATCTCTCTTTCTCTCCCACTCTCTCTCTCTCCCTACATCCTCCCCCCCTCTCTCTCTCCCTCCATCCTCTCTCTCTCTCTCTCTCCCCACCTCTCTCTCCCCCCACCTATCTTTCTCTCTCTCCATCCCCTCTCCCTCTTGTATCTCTCTTTCTCTCCCACTCTCTCTCTCTCCCTCCATCCTCTCTCTCTCTCTCTCTCCCCACCTCTCTCTCTCTCTCCCCCTCTCTCTCTCTGTCTTTCCCCACCTCTCTCTCTCTCTCCCCCCCTCTCTCTCTGTCTTTCCCCACCACTCTCTCTCCCTCCCCTCCATCTCTATAGTTGCTGAGTGAGAAGATAAGTGGTGCTGAAGGGACAAAGCTGGATGAAGACTTCATGGAGATGGAGAGGGTAAGGATGATAGAGACGGCGCTATTAGCAACGCAAAACATCCTTGTAGTATACACAATGGCTGGCTCTGGGCTGTAGTGTCCCCTAGGTATCTAGGATCAGATTCCCCTCCACCTATCCTGAACTTAACCATTAGTAGTGAAAATGCTAAACTGAACTAAGATCAGTGTCTAAGAGAAACTTCACTCTACTCCTCCCAATGGTTGCGTCCCAAATAGCAACCTATTCCCTATGTAGTGCACTACTGTTGACCTGAGCCCTATGGGCCTTTTTTCAAAAGTAATGCACTTTATAGGCCATTTATGCCATTTATGACAGAGACAATAACTACCAGACCTCAGGATGGATGCACTACTGCTCTTTTACTGTCCACGATGGTGTTCTTCTGTGGTCCCGGGTATTCACAGGGGTGCAGGCTTTTGTTCAAGCCCAGCACTGGGCACAGACTTCAGTTCAACGTCTAGTGTTGATTTACATTTGTTTGAGTTGTCAGCTGACGTGAAATCAACGTTAAACATTTTTTTATATACAGTGGATGTCGGAAGTTTACATACACTTAGGTTGGAGTCATTAAAACTCGTTTTTCAACCACTTCATAAATGTCTTGTTAACAAACTATAGTTTTGGCAAGTCAGTTAAGACATCTACTTTGTGCATGACAGAAGTCATTTTTCCAACAATTGTTTACAGACAGATTATTTTACTTATAATTCACTGTATCACAATTCCAGTGGGTCAGAAGTTTACATACACTAAGTTGACTGTGCCTTTAAACAGCTTTGAAAATTCCAGAAAATGATGTCATGGCTTTAGAAGCTTCTGATAGGCTAATTGACATCATTTGAGTCAATTGGAGGTGTACGTGTGGATGTATTTCAAGGCCTACCTTCAAACTCAGTGCATCTTTGCTTGACATCATGGGAAAATCGAAAGAAATCAGCCAAGACCTCAGAAAAAACATTGTAGACCTCCACAAGTCTGGTTCATCCTTGGGAGAAATGTCCAAATGCCTGAAGGTACCACGTTCATCTGTACAAACAATAGCACGCAAGTATAAACACCATGGGACCAGGCAGCCGTCATACCGCTCAGGAAGGAGACGTGTTCTGTCTCCTAGAGATGAACGTACTTTGTTGCGAAAAGTGCAAATCAATCCCAGAGCAACAGTAAAGGACCTTGTGAAGATGCTGGAGGAAACAGGTACAAAAGTATTTATATCCACAGTAAAACGAGTCCTATATCGACATAACCTGAAAGGCCGCTCAGCAAGGAAGAAGCCACTGCTCCAAAACTGCCATAAAAAAGCCAGACTACGGTTTGCAACTGCACTTGAGGCCAAAGATCGTACTTTTTGGAAAAATGTACTCTGATCTGATAAAACAACAATAGAACTGTTTGGCCAAAATGACCATCATTATGTTTGGAGGAAAAAGGGGGAGGCTTGTAAGCCAAAGAACACCATCCCAACCGTGAAGCATGGTGGTGGCAGCATCATGTTGTTGGGGTGCTTTGCTGCAGGAGGGACTGGTGCACTTCACAAACTAGATGGCATCACGAGAAAGGAAAGTTATGTGGATATATTGAAGCAACATCTCAAGACATCAGTCAGGAAGTTAAAGTTTTGTCACAAATGGATCTTCCAAATGGACAATGACCCGAAGCATACTTCCAAAGTTGTGGCAAAATGGCTTAAGGACAACAAAGTCATGGTATTGGAGTGGCCATCACAAAGCTCTGAGCTTAATCCTATAGAACATTTGTGGGCAGAACTGAAAAAGCGTGTGCGAGCAAGGAGGCCTACAAACCTGACACAGTTGCTAATTGAGTGTATGTAAACTTCTGACCCACTGGGAATGTGATGAAAGAAACATGACATTTCACATTCTTAAAATAAAGTGGTGATCCTAACTGACATAAAACAGGGCATTTCTACTGGGATTAAATGTCAGGAATTGTGAAAAACTGAGTTTAAATGTACTTGGCTAAGGTGTATGTAAATTCCCGACTTCATCTGTACATTCACCATGTCATTGGATTTGGGATAAAGGTTGGGTGAAAAAAAGGCGAAATGCCCTTACATTGATGATTTGAGGTAAAATGACATGGAAACAACCTTGATTAACCAGTAATTGCCCAGTGGAAACACACCTGAATCAACCTTTCATTGAGTGTTTAAGTGGTTGAGTCAGGTTCCTGCAGGGGGTGCAGGCTTTTGTTCCAGCTCAATACAAAAAAAACTAATTCAACTTCTCAACTCACCATCAAGTGTTTGAGTTGTTGGATCGGCTGTGTTGGTACTGGGCTGAAACACAGACCTACAATAGGCTGGAAGGGTCTCCAGTAGAGGTCGACCTCTAGTCTCCAGGACCAAGGTGGAAGAACAGTTGTCTTCTTGTAACCAATACGTGCTGAAATAAAGACCCTCTCTATTGAGCTAACATGATCGTCTTGTTTCTAGAAAATCGATGTCACAAACAAATCAGTGTTGGACCTCTTGACCAAAACAACAGAATACCTACAACCTAACCCAGGTGAGACAACACTTTACAGAATATTGAACTTACTTAAACTTACATGCAGAAGTTAAAGAACTTTACTATGTAGGTGAATGGTTAGGATGGATGGAAGGGGTGGATGGATGGATGGATGGAAGTGATGAATGAATGGATGGATGGATGAAAGGGATGAATGGATGGATGGATGGAAGGGGTGGATGGATGGATGGATGGATGGATGAATGAATGGATGGATGGATGAAAGGGATGAATGGATGGATGGATGAAGGGGTGGATGGATGGATGGATCAGGTGGATGGATGGAAGGGGTGGATGGATGGATGGATGGAAGGGTTGGATGGATGGATGGATGGATGAAGGGCTGGATGGATGGATGGATGGATGGGGTGGACAGATGGATGGATGGATGGATGAAGGGATGGATGGGTGGGGTGGACGGATGGATGGATGGATGGATGAAGGGATGGATGGATGGATGGATGAAGGGATGGATGATGGATGGATGGAAGAGGTGGATGGATGGATGGATGGATGGATGTAAGGGGTGGATGGATGGAAGAGGTGGTTGGATGATGGAAGGGTTGGATGGATGGAAGAGGTGTATGGATGAAAGGGGTGGATGGATGGATGGATGGAAGAGGTGTATGGATGGAAGGGGTGGATGGATGGAAGAGGTGTATGGATGGATGGATGGATGGAAGGGGTGGATGGATGAAAGGACGGATGGGGTGGACAGATGGATGGATGGATGAAGGGATGGATGGATGGGGTGGACGGATGGATGGATGGATGGATGGATGGGTGGATGGAAGTGATGAATGAATGGATGGATGGATGAAAGGGATGAATGGATGGATGGATGGAAGGGGTGGATGGATGGATGGATGAATGGATGGATGGATGAAAGGGATGAATGGATGGATGGATGAAGGGGTGGATGGATGGATGGATCAGGTGGATGGATGGAAGGGTTGGATGGATGGATGGATGGATGGATGGAAGGGGTGGATGGATGGATGGATGGATGGATGGATGGATGGATGGATGAAGGGCTGGATGGATGGATGGATGGGGTGGACAGATGGATGGATGGATGGATGGATGAAGGGATGGATGGGTGGGGTGGACGGATGGATGGATGGATGGATGGATGGATGGATGAAGGGATGGATGGATGGATGATGGATGGATGGAAGAGGTGGATGGATGGATGGATGTAAGGGGTGGATGGATGGAAGAGGTGGTTGGATGATGGAAGGGTTGGATGGATGGAAGAGGTGTATGGATGAAAGGGGTGGATGGATGGATGGATGGAAGAGGTGTATGGATGGAAGGGGTGGATGGATGGAAGAGGTGTATGGATGGATGGATGGATGGAAGGGGTGGATGGATGAAAGGACGGATGGGGTGGACAGATGGATGGATGGATGAAGGGATGGATGGATGGGGTGGACGGATGGATGGATGGATGGATGGGTGGATGGATGGGTGGATGGATGGGGTGGACGGATGGATGGATGGATGGATGGGTGGATGGAAGAGGTGGTTGGATGGATGGAAGGGTTGGATGGATGGAAGAGGTGGTTGGATGGATGGAAGGGGTGGATGGATGGATGGATGGATGGGTGGATGGATGGATGGAAGGTTTGGATGGATGGATGGATGGAAGGGTGGATGGATGGATAGAAGAGGTGGTTGGATGGATGGAAGGGGTGGATGGATGGAGGGGGTGGGTGGGTGGATGGATGGATGAAAGCAAGTCAGCAGTGTGATGCAGGGTGATATGCTGCTGGTGACAAATAAAACAAACACAAATAAAAAGTGATCAGTCCATGTGTTTTGCTGTAGCTTCCAGAGCCAAGTTGGGGATGTTAAACACAGTGTCAAAGATGAGAGGACAGGTGAAGACCACAGGATACCCACAGACCGAGGGCCTACTGGGGGACTGTATGATGCGCTATGGACATGATCTGGGAGACCAGTCCTCCTTCGGTATGAATCACACACACACACGTTCAGCCCACATACGTGCACACACACACACAGACACACACGCTGTGCTATGTGAGGGCTGTGAGGAGCACGAGAGGAAGCCTTTGAAAAGCTTTTCATCCTAACCTGACTGTGCACACGCCCACCAACCCACCCACGCTCACTCGCTCACACACACACACACACACACACACACACACACACACACACACACACACACACACCCTGTGTGCAGCCAGCTAGTCTGTACTGTGTTTCCGCCTGTGAAAACCTGTGGCTTTGTTGAGCTGCTTCCCGTCTCAACTCTGACACCTGGTGGCTACAAAACGTACTTACTCTGAACATGGGTTTTGATAATATCATTAGTAAAGGCCCAGTTTCCCAGACACAAATTAAGGGTAGTTCTAGACTAAAGCCCATGTTCCCATCTTAGTGAAAGATTAAGGCCAGGACTCAATGGAAGGTGTGCTATAGAGCAGTACACTTGACAGCAGACAATTCACCTTTTAAAATAAATTCGGAGATCACATTCATAATAAATGCTGCGAATGTTGGTTCAAGCATGAATAACCTTCAACAGTGTGCTGCTCTGTGAATGAATCCCAGCCTAGACTTCATCTGTGTCTTGAAAACCAGACCTTAATATTCAATATAAACTTCAAACAGGTGTTACATTATCCAGTTATCAACTATCTAGAAACCAAATCATTATTTCTCAGGGATCTCGATTTTAACTTTGCAATTCCATTGAATAATGCACACTGATATGGAATTCTATATAGAATTGCTAGATAGTTAATTAATTGATCCTGCATCACCTTCTTGCTGTAAGTTGTTAGCGACACATGAATTCAGTGAAAGTGGCCCATGCGGGAATCAAACACTCAACCCTGGTGTTTGCTAGCATCTTACTCTCAAACCCACTCACCGTCAGAACCACCATGTTTCTGTTTCACGTGTTTCGCTCGTATCTGACAGCAGGGTCGTATTATGTTAAACTGTAGAAAAAGGTTTTGCAACAAGAAAATTAAAACAAGTGTTTCTTATTGGACAAGTTCGGGTAGGTCCCTCCCAGTTTTGGCCTGTTTGGTACCTTGTGAATAAGACCCAGGTGTTTTTTGTCTGCAGGCGGTGCGTTGGTGGACATCGGTGAGGCCATGAGGCAGATGGCCGACGTGAAAGACTCTCTGGACATCAGTGTCAAACAAAACTTTATTGACCCACTCCAGAACTTACAGGACAAAGACCTCAAGGAGATCACGGTCAGTGGTATATTACATCTCAGTGTCTATTAGCTTTCAGAACTCCATGTGTGCATCACAAATGGCACCCTATTCCCTTTATAGTGCACTACTTTTGACCAGGGCCCATATGGGATGTGCATAAAAGTTGTATACTTGCAATTTTGTAAAGTTGTATTTTGCAATGTTTAATTTGTATGTTATTTTATAAGTTTCATGAAGGTTTTGAGGAGGGCCGTCGTCAATTCCTCCTGGGAAGAGCCTCTGTACTGCCCCATATTGCCCCTTGTCAATGATCTCTCCTGATTGTTTTGTGTGCAGCATCACCTGAAGAAGCTGGAGGGGAGGCGGTTGGACTTTGACTATAAGAAGAAGCGTCAGGGGAAGGTGCCTGACGAGGAGATCCGTCAGGCAGTTGAGAAGTTTGAGGAGAGCAAAGAGCTGGCCGAGAGGAGCATGTTCAACTTCCTGGAGAACGATGTGAGTGAATAGTAGAGGCATACGCTACCTGTTGTAACGGTTCTCGCTCTCTCGTTCTCTCTCTCTGAAAAGGAGTGCCACCATGTGGTGGTCTGCAATAGAGGTGTCTGTTTCCATTATAGGTGAACTGTCCAAGCACCCCGGTTAGAGGATGGAGATGACCAGTAGGAGGCAGGGATACAATTCACACATTTCCATACACCAAACAGACACACACACACACACACACACACACACACACACACACACACACACACACACACACACACACACACACACACACACACACACACACAGGAAGTAGGAAGGGTCCAGGGTGAGTTGTATTGAGGTGGCAGGTAGCCTAGTGGTTTGAGCATTGGGCCAGTAACCAAAAGGTTGCAGGATCGAATCCCTGAGCTGACAAGGTACAAATCTGTTGTTCTGCCCCTGAACAAGGCAGTTAACCCATTGTTCCCTGGTAGGCCGTTCTTAACTGACTTGCCTAGTTAAATAAAGGTAAATATATATACAGTTCCTTGCGAAAGTATTCGGCCCCCTTGAACTTTGCGACCTTTTGCCACATTTCAGGCTTCAAACATAAAGATATAAAACTGTATTTTTTTGTGAAGAATCAACAACAAGTGGGACACAATCATGAAGTGGAACGACATTTATTGGATATTTCAAACTTTTTTAACAAATCAAAAACTGAAAAATTGGGCGTGCAAAATTAAGTTAATACTTTGTAACGCCACCTTTTGCTGCGATTACAGCTGTAAGTCGCTTGGGGTATGTCTCTATCAGTTTTGCACATCGAGAGACTGACATTTTTTCCCATTCCTCCTTGCAAAACAGCTCGAGCTCAGTGAGGATGGATGGAGAGCATTTGTGAACAGCAGTTTTCAGTTCTTTCCACAGATTCTCGATTGGATTCAGGTCTGGACTTTGACTTGGCCATTCTAACACCTGGATATGTTTATTTTTGAACCATTCCATTGTAGATTTTGCTTTATGTTTTGGATCATTGTCTTGTTGGAAGACAAATCTCTGTCCCAGTCTCAGGTCTTTTGCAGACTCCATCAGGTTTTCTTCCAGAATGGTCCTGTATTTGGCTCCATCCATCTTCCCATCAATTTGAACCATCTTCCCTGTCCCTGCTGAAGAAAATCAGGCATAAACCATGATGCTGCCACCACCATGTTTGACAGTGGGGATGTTTGTTCAGGGTGATGAGCTGTGTTGCTTTTACGCCAAACATAACGTTTTGCATTGTTGCCAAAAAGTTACATTTTGGTTTCATCTGACCAGAGCACCTTCTTCCACATGTTTGGTGTGTCTCCCAGGTGGCTTGTGGCAAACTTTAAACAACACTTTTTATGGATATCTTTAAGAAATGGCTTTCTTCTTGCCACTCTTCCATAAAGGCCAAATTTGTGCAATATACGACTGATTGTTGTCCTATGGACAGAGTCTCCCACCTCAGCTGTAGATCTCTGCAGTTCATCCAGAGTGATCATGGGCCTCTTGGCTGCATCTCTGATCAGTCTTCTCCTTGTATGAGCTGAAAGTTTAGAGGGACGGCCAGGTCTTGGTAGATTTGCAGTGGTCTGATACTCCTTCCATTTCAATATTATCGCTTGCACAGTGCTCCTTGGGATGTTTAAAGCTTGGAAAATCTTTTTGTATCCAAATCCGGCTTTAAACTTCTTCACAACAGTATCTCGGACCTGCCTGGTGTGTTCCTTGTTCTTCATGATGCTCTCTGCGCTTTTAACGGACCTCTGAGACTATCACAGTGCAGGTGCATTTATACGGAGACTTGATTACACACAGGTGGATTGTATTTATCATCATTAGGCATTTAGGTCAACATTGGATCATTCAGAGATCCTCACTGAACTTCTGGAGAGAGTTTGCTGCACTGAAAGTAAAGGGGCTGAATAATTTTGCACGCCCAATTTTTCAGTTTTTGACTTGTTAAGAAAGTTTGAAATATCCAATAAATGTCGTTCCACTTCATGATTGTGTCCCACTTGTTGTTGATTCTTCACAAAAAAATACAGTTTTATATCTTTATGTTTGAAGCCTGAAACGTGGCAAAAGGTTGCAAAGTTCAAGGGGGCCGAATACTTTCGCAAGGCACTGTATAAACATTAAGGTGGTGCAGAGTTATTGTCCTTGTAGGAAGGGGTGAGTTGTGTTGAGGTGGTGCAGAGTTCTTGTCCTTGTAGGAAGGGCCCAGTGGTGAGTTGTGTTGAGGTGGTGCAGAGTTCTTGTCCTTGTAGGAAGGGGTGAGTTGAGGTGGTGCAGAGTTCTTGTCCTTGTAGGAAGGGGTGAGTTGAGGTGGTGCAGAGTTCTTGTCCTTGTAGGAAGGGCCCAGTGTTCAGTTGTGTTGAGGTGGTGCAGAGTTCTTGTCCTTGTAGGAAGGGGTGAGTTGTGTTGAGGTGGTGCAGAGTTCTTGTCCTTGTAGGAAGGGCCCAGTGTTCAGTTGTGTTGAGGTGGTGCAGAGTTCTTCTGACCTGTTGTCTCTCTGCACCCCCTGTGTCCAACTAAAGAACAGGCTTGAATAGGTCTGTTACCTCACCAGATAGGACCTGTGATTGGCTGACCAGGTCAGCTGACTGTGTTCCCTGGCAACCTGGTCCCTAACAGGCCTGAGGCTGAGGTGGGGGATGGTAGCCTCTGCTGCAGCTGAAAAGTCACAGAGTTTATCTCTATGTCCGAACCAGAGAGAGGGTGCAGTGAGGGTTTCATGATTAAAGTTATAGGGTTTTGTAAACACGTTCTCTCTGTCTGTGACACTCGCTGGAGCTCTGAGGCCTAAACACCCTGCTAGCAGAATCAATCAAGCAGTGTGGTGCCAAGACAGCTTCTCCCTCAATGTCAGCAAGACAAAGGAGCTGGTCGTGGACTACAGGAAACAGAGAGCCGAGCACGCCCCCATTCACATTGACGGTGCTGTAGTGGAGCAGGTTGAGAGCTTCAAGTTCCTCTGTGTCCTCATCGATAAGGATCTATCATGGTCCAAACACACCTCCTCAGGAGGCTGAAAATATTAGGCATGGGCCCTCAGATCCTCAAAACGTTTTACAGCTGCACCATTGAGAGCATCTTGACTGGCTGCATCACCACTTGGTATGGCAACAGCTTGGCATCCAACTGCAAGGTACCACAGAGGATAGTGCGGACGGCCCAGTACATCACTGGCGCCGTGCTCCCTGCCATCCAGGACCTCTATACCAGGCGATGTCAGAGGAAGGCCAAAATTTTTTCAAAGACTCCAACCATCCAAGTCATATGCTGTTCTCTCTGTTACTGCATGTCAAGTGGTACCGATGTGCCAAGTCTGGAACCAACAGGACCCTGAACAGCTTCTACCCTCAAGCCGTAAACTGATAAATAGTTAGTTAAATAGTTCACCAAATAGCGTTGACCCTTTTTGCACTAACTTTTTTGACGCATCACATACGCTGCTGCTACTGTTTATTATCTGTCCCTTTATTCCTAGTTATATGTACCTATCTACCTCCATACCTATTACCCCTGCACATCAACCTAGTACTGGTACCCCTTGTATGTAGCCAAGTTATTACCTCATACCCCTGCACATTAACCTAGTACTGGTACCCCTTGTATGTAGCCAAGTTATTACCTCATACCCCTGCACATCAACCTAGTACTGGTACCCCTTGTATGTAGCCAAGTTATTACCTCATACCCCTGCACATCAACCTAGTACTGGTACCCCTTGTATGTAGCCAAGTTATTACCTCATACCCCTGCACATCAACCTAGTACTGGTACCCCTTGTATGTAGCCAAGTTATTACCTCATACCCCTGCACATCAACCTAGTACTGGTACCCCTTGTATATAGCCAAGTTATTACCTCATACCCCTGCACATCAACCTAGTACTGGTACCTCTTGTATATAGCCACGTTATTACCTCATACCCCTGCACATCAACCTAGTACTGGTACGCCTTGTATGTAGCCAAGTTATTACCTCATACCCCTGCACATCAACCTAGTACTGGTACCCCTTGTATATAGCCAAGTTATTACCTCATACCCCTGCACATCAACCTAGTACTGGTACCCCTTGTATGTAGCCAAGTTATTACCTCATACCCCTGCACATCAACCTAGTACTGGTACCCCTTGTATATAGCCAAGTTATTACCTCATACCCCTGCACATCAACCTAGTACTGGTACCCCTTGTATATAGCCAAGTTATTACCTCATACCCCTGCACATCAACCTAGTACTGGTACCCCTTGTATATAGCCAAGTTATTACCTCATACCCCTGCACATCAACCTAGTACTGGTACCCCTTGTATGTGGCCAAGTTATTACCTCATACCCCTGCACATCAACCTAGTTGTCACGCCTTGGTCTTAGTATTTTGTGTTTTCTTTAATTATTTGTTCAGGCCAGGGTGTGACATTGGCTTATTGTGTTGTCGTATTGTTTTTTTTGTAGGCATTCGGATAATGGCTGATTAGGGGTGTGTCTAGCATAGGCTTGGCTGCCTGAGGCGGTTCTCAATCAGAGTCAGGTGATTCTTGTGGTCTCTGATTGGGAACCATATTTAGGTAGCCGGGGTTTCACTGTGTATTTTGTGGGTGATTGTTCCTGTCTTTGTGTTAGTTAGCACCAGACAGGCTGTATAGGTTTTCACGTTTCGTTTGTTGTTTTTGTATTTAAGTTATTTTGTGTATCGCTATATCTTCATTAAAAGACATGAGTAACCACCACGCTGCATTTCGGTCCGACTCTCCTTCAACAGACGAACGCCGTTACAGAATCACCCACCACACCCGTTTATCGTGAGGAGCCAAGGAGGAGACCAGAACCAGAGCCGGTGTTGGAGGTGAGCGAAGCAGAGACTGTGAAGGAGTTAATGGGGAAAGTGGAGGAGAGAGTTATGAGGGAGTTGCTAGTTTGGTGCTTTAGATATGATATTCGTCCGACGGAGCGTGTCAGGGATTTGATGGCACCTGGGTCAGCGCTCCATACTCGTCCTGAGGTGCGTGTTAGTCGGCTGGTGAAGAGTGTGCCAGCCTCACGCACTAGGCCTCCTGTGTACCTACCTAGCCTTGCACGTCCTGTGCCAGCCCTGCTCTCAGGCTCTCCAGTACACCTTCACGGTCAGGTCCATCCTGTGCCACCTTCACACACCAGCCCTCCGGTGGCAACTCCCCGCACCAGGCTTCCTGTGCGTGTCCTCGATCCAGTACCACCAGTTCCAGCACCACGCACCAGGCCTTCAGTGCGCCTCGCCTGTTCAACACAGCCAGAGCCATCCTTCTCTCTAGCGCTGTCAGAGCCTCCCACCTGTTCAGCGCAGCCAGCGTTTTCCTCCTCTCCTGCGCTGTCGGAGTCTCCCGCCTGTTCAGCGCAGCCAGAGCCTGTCTCCTCTCCTGCGCTGCCGGAGCCTCCTGCCTGTTCAGCGCAGCCAGAGCTGTCAGCCTGCATGGAGCAGCCAGAGCTGTCAGCCTGCATGGAGCAGCCAGAGCTGTCAGCCTGCATGGAGCAGCCAGAGCTGTCAGCCTGCATGGAGCAGCCAGAGCCGTCAGCCTGCATGGAGCAGCCAGAGCCGTCAGCCTGTATGGAGCAGCCAGAGCTGTCAGCCTGCATGGAGCAGCCAGAGCCGTCAGCCTGCATGGAACAGCCTGAGCTGTCAGTCTGCATAGAGCTTCCAGTCTGCATGGAGCAGCCAGAGCTGCCAGTTTGCATGGAGCAGCCAGATCTGCCAGTCAACCAGATTCTTCCAGATCTGCCAGTCAACCAGATTCTTCCAGATCTGCCAGTCAGCCATGATCTTCCAGATCTGCCAGTCACCAGATTCTTCCAGATCTGCCAGTCAACCAGACTCTTCCAGATCCGCCAGCCAGCCAGGATCTGCCGGAGCCAACTACCTGCCTGAGCTTCATCTCAGTACTGGGCTTCCTCTCAGTACTGGGCTTCCTCTCAGTACTGGGCTTCCTCTCAGTACTGGGCTTCCCCTCAGTACTGGGTTTCCCCTCAGTCCCGGGCTGCCCCTCAGTCCCGAGCTGCCCCTCAGTCCCGAGCTGCCCCTCAGTCCCGAGCTTCCCCTCAGTCCCGAGCTTCCCCTCAGTTCCGAGCTGCCTCAGTCCCGAGCTGCCCCTCAGCCACGAGCTGCCCCTCAGTCCAGTGGGGTTCTGGGTGAGGACTATTAGGCCATGGTCGGCGGCGAGGGTGGATTATCCCAGGACGCGAAGGGGAGGAACTATGACATTAATGGAGTGGGGTCCACGTCCCGAGCCGGAGCCACCACCATGGACAGACGCCCACCCGGACCCTCCCTATGGTTTTGAGGTGCGTCCGGGAGTCCGCACCTTGGGGGGGGGGGGTTCTGTCACGCCTTGGTCTTAGTATTTTGTGTTTTCTTTAATTATTTGTTCAGGCCAGGGTGTGACATGGGCTTATTGTGTTGTCGTATTGGGGTTTTTGTAGGCATTGGGATTGTGGCTGATTAGGGGTGTGTCTAGCATAGGCTTGGCTGCCTGAGGCGGTTCTCAATCAGAGTCAGGTGATTCTTGTGGTCTCTGATTGGGAACCATATTTAGGTAGCCGGGGTTTCACTGTGTATTTTGTGGGTGATTGTTCCTGTCTTTGTGTTAGTTAGCACCAGACAGGCTGTATAGGTTTTCACGTTTCGTTTGTTGTTTTTGTATTTAAGTTATTTCGTGTATTGCTATATCTTCATTAAAAGACATGAGTAACCACCACGCTGCATTTCTGTCCGACTCTCCTTCAACAGACGAACGCCGTTACACTAGTACTGGTACCCCTTGTATGTAGCCAAGTTATTACCTCATACCCCTGCACATCAACCTAGTACTGGTACCCCTTGTATGTAGCCAAGTTATTACCTCATACCCCTGCACATCAACCTAGTACTGGTACCCCTTGTATGTAGCCAAGTTATTACCTCATACCCCTGCACATCAACCTAGTACTGGTACCCCTTGTATGTAGCCAAGTTATTACCTCATACCCCTGCACATCAACCTAGTACTGGTACCCCTTGTATATAGCCAAGTTATTACCTCATACCCCTGCACATCAACCTAGTACTGGTACCTCTTGTATGTAGCCAAGTTATTACCTCATACCCCTGCACATCAACCTAGAACTGGTACCCCTTGTATATAGCCAAGTTATTACCTCATACCCCTGCACATCAACTCAGTACTGGCACCTCTTGTATATAGCCAAGTTATTACCTCATACCCCTGCACATTAACTCAGTACTGGTACCTCTTGTATATAGCCAAGTTATTACCTCATACCCCTGCACATCAACTCAGTACTGGTACCTCTTGTATATAGCCAAGTTATTACCTAATACCCCTGCACATCAACTCAGTACTGGTACCTCTTGTATATAGCCAAGTTATTACCTCATACCCCTGCACATCAACCTAGTACTGGTACCCCTTGTATATAGCCAAGTTATTACCTCATACCCCTGCACATCAACCTAGTACTGGTACCCCTTGTATATAGCCAAGTTATTACCTCAGACCCCTGCACATCAACCTAGTACTGGTACCTCTTGTATATAGCCAAGTTATTACCTCATACCCCTGCACATCAACTCAGTACTGGTACCTCTTGTATATAGCCAAGTTATTACCTCATACCCCTGCACATCAACCTAGTACTGGTACCCCTTGTATATAGCCAAGTTATTACCTCATACCCCTGCACATCAACCTAGTACTGGTACCCCTTGTATATAGCCAAGTTATTACCTCAGACCCCTGCACATCAACCTAGTACTGGTACCTCTTGTATATAGCCAAGTTATTACCTCATACCCCTGCACATCAACTCAGTACTGGCACCTCTTGTATATAGCCAAGTTATTACCTCATACCCCTGCACATTAACTCAGTACTGGTACCTTTTGTATATAGCCAAGTTATTACCTCATACCCCTGCACATCAACTCAGTACTGGTACCTCTTGTATGTAGCCAAGTTATTACCTCATACCCCTGCACATCAACTCAGTACTGGTACCTCTTGTATATAGCCAAGTTATTACCTCATACCCTTGCACATCAACTCAGTACTGGTACCTCTTGTATGTAGCCAAGTTATTACCTCATACCCCTGCACATCAACTCAGTACTGGTACCTCTTGTATATAGCCAAGTTATTACCTCATACCCTTGCACATCAACTCAGTACTGGTACCTCTTGTATATAGCCAAGTTATTACCTCATACCCCTGCACATCAACCTAGTACTGGTACCCCTTGTATATAGCCAAGTTATTACCTCATACCCCTGCACATCAACCTAGTACTGGTACCCCTTGTAATATAGCCAAGTTATTACCTCATACCCCTGCACATTAACTCAGTACTGGTACCCCTTGTATATAGCCAAGTTATTACCTCATACCCCTGCACATCAACTCAGTACTGGTACCTCTTGTATGTAGCCAAGTTATTACCTCATACCCCTGCACATCAACTCAGTACTGGTACCTCTTGTATATAGCCAAGTTATTACCTCATACCCTTGCACATCAACTCAGTACTGGTACCTCTTGTATGTAGCCAAGTTATTACCTCATACCCCTGCACATCAACTCAGTACTGGTACCTCTTGTATATAGCCAAGTTATTACCTCATACCCTTGCACATCAACTCAGTACTGGTACCTTTTGTATGTAGCCAAGTTATTACCTCATACCCCTGCACATCAACTCAGTACTGGTACCTTTTGTATATATCCAAGTTATTACCTCATACCCCTGCACATCAACCTAGAACTGGTACCCCTTGTATATAGCCAAGTTATTACCTCATACCCCTGCACATCAACTCAGTACTGGTACCTCTTGTATATAGCCAAGTTATTACCTAATACCCCTGCACATCAACTCAGTACTGGTACCTCTTGTATATAGCCAAGTTATTACCTCATACCCCTGCACATCAACCTAGTACTGGTACCTCTTGTATATAGCCAAGTTATTACCTCATACCCCTGCACATCAACCTAGTACTGGTACCCCTTGTATATAGCCAAGTTATTACCTCAGACCCCTGCACATCAACCTAGTACTGGTACCTCTTGTATATAGCCAAGTTATTACCTCATACCCCTGCACATCAACTCAGTACTGGTACCTCTTGTATATAGCCAAGTTATTACCTCATACCCCTGCACATCAACCTAGTACTGGTACCCCTTGTATATAGCCAAGTTATTACCTCATACCCCTGCACATCAACCTAGTACTGGTACCCCTTGTATATAGCCAAGTTATTACCTCATACCCCTGCACATCAACTCAGTACTGGCACCTCTTGTATATAGCCAAGTTATTACCTCATACCCCTGCACATCAACTCAGTACTGGTACCTCTTGTATATAGCCAAGTTATTACCTCATACCCTTGCACATCAACTCAGTACTGGTACCTTTTGTATGTAGCCAAGTTATTACCTCATACCCCTGCACATCAACTCAGTACTGGTACCTCTTGTATGTAGCCAAGTTATTACCTCATACCCCTGCACATCAACTCAGTACTGGTACCTCTTGTATATAGCCAAGTTATTACCTCATACCCTTGCACATCAACTCAGTACTGGTACCTCTTGTATGTAGCCAAGTTATTACCTCATACCCCTGCACATCAACTCAGTACTGGTACCTCTTGTATATAGCCAAGTTATTACCTCATACCCTTGCACATCAACTCAGTACTGGTACCTTTTGTATGTAGCCAAGTTATTACCTCATACCCCTGCACATCAACTCAGTACTGGTACCTTTTGTATATATCCAAGTTATTACCTCATACCCCTGCACATCAACCTAGAACTGGTACCCCTTGTATATAGCCAAGTTATTACCTCATACCCCTGCACATCAACTCAGTACTGGTACCTCTTGTATATAGCCAAGTTATTACCTAATACCCCTGCACATCAACTCAGTACTGGTACCTCTTGTATATAGCCAAGTTATTACCTCATACCCCTGCACATCAACCTAGTACTGGTACCCCTTGTATATAGCCAAGTTATTACCTCATACCCCTGCACATCAACCTAGTACTGGTACCCCTTGTATATAGCCAAGTTATTACCTCAGACCCCTGCACATCAACCTAGTACTGGTACCTCTTGTATATAGCCAAGTTATTACCTCATACCCCTGCACATCAACTCAGTACTGGTACCTCTTGTATATAGCCAAGTTATTACCTCATACCCCTGCACATCAACCTAGTACTGGTACCCCTTGTATATAGCCAAGTTATTACCTCATACCCCTGCACATCAACCTAGTACTGGTACCCCTTGTATATAGCCAAGTTATTACCTCAGACCCCTGCACATCAACCTAGTACTGGTACCTCTTGTATATAGCCAAGTTATTACCTCATACCCCTGCACATCAACTCAGTACTGGCACCTCTTGTATATAGCCAAGTTATTACCTCATACCCCTGCACATTAACTCAGTACTGGTACCTTTTGTATATAGCCAAGTTATTACCTCATACCCCTGCACATCAACTCAGTACTGGTACCTCTTGTATATAGCCAAGTTATTACCTCATACCCCTGCACATCAACTCAGTACTGGTACCTCTTGTATATAGCCAAGTTATTACCTCATACCCCTGCACATCAACCTAGTACTGGTACCCCTTGTATATAGCCAAGTTATTACCTCATACCCCTGCACATCAACCTAGTACTGGTACCCCTTGTAATATAGCCAAGTTATTACCTCATACCCCTGCACATTAACTCAGTACTGGTACCCCTTGTATATAGCCAAGTTATTACCTCATACCCCTGCACATTAACTCAGTACTGGTACCTCTTGTATGTAGCCAAGTTATTACCTCATACCCCTGCACATCAACTCAGTACTGGTACCTCTTGTATATAGCCAAGTTATTACCTCATACCCTTGCACATCAACTCAGTACTGGTACCTTTTGTATGTAGCCAAGTTATTACCTCATACCCCTGCACATCAACTCAGTACTGGTACCTTTTGTATATATCCAAGTTATTACCTCATACCCCTGCACATCAACCTAGAACTGGTACCCCTTGTATATAGCCAAGTTATTACCTCATACCCCTGCACATCAACTCAGTACTGGCACCTCTTGTATATAGCCAAGTTATTACCTCATACCCCTGCACATTAACTCAGTACTGGTACCTCTTGTATATAGCCAAGTTATTACCTCATACCCCTGCACATCAACTCAGTACTGGTACCTCTTGTATATAGCCAAGTTGTTACCTAATACCCCTGCACATCAACTCAGTACTGGTACCTCTTGTATATAGCCAAGTTATTACCTCATACCCCTGCACATCAACCTAGTACTGGTACCTCTTGTATATAGCCAAGTTATTACCTCATACCCCTGCACATCAACCTAGTACTGGTACCCCTTGTATATAGCCAAGTTATTACCTAATACCCCTGCACATCAACTCAGTACTGGTACCTCTTGTATATAGCCAAGTTATTACCTCATACCCCTGCACATCAACCTAGTACTGGTACCCCTTGTATGTAGCCAAGTTATTACCTCATACCCCTGCACATCAACCTAGTACTGGTACCCCTTGTAATATAGCCAAGTTATTACCTCATACCCCTGCACATTAACTCAGTACTGGTACCCCTTGTATATAGCCAAGTTATTACCTCATACCCCTGCACATTAACTCAGTACTGGTACCTCTTGTATATAGCCAAGTTATTACCTCATACCCCTGCACATCAACTCAGTACTGGCACCTCTTGTATATAGCCAAGTTATTACCTCATACCCCTGCACATTAACTCAGTACTGGTACCTCTTGTATATAGCCAAGTTATTACCTCATACCCCTGCACATCAACTCAGTACTGGTACCTCTTGTATATAGCCAAGTTATTACCTAATACCCCTGCACATCAACTCAGTACTGGTACCTCTTGTATATAGCCAAGTTATTACCTCATACCCCTGCACATCAACCTAGTACTGGTACCCCTTGTATATAGCCAAGTTATTACCTCATACCCCTGCACATCAACCTAGTACTGGTACCCCTTGTATATAGCCAAGTTATTACCTCAGACCCCTGCACATCAACCTAGTACTGGTACCTCTTGTATATAGCCAAGTTATTACCTAATACCCCTGCACATCAACTCAGTACTGGTACCTCTTGTATATAGCCAAGTTATTACCTCATACCCCTGCACATCAACCTAGTACTGGTACCCCTTGTATATAGCCAAGTTATTACCTCATACCCCTGCACATCAACTCAGTACTGGTACCTCTTGTATATAGCCAAGTTATTACCTAATACCCCTGCACATCAACTCAGTACTGGTACCTCTTGTATATAGCCAAGTTATTACCTCATACCCCTGCACATCAACCTAGTACTGGTACCCCTTGTATATAGCCAAGTTATTACCTCATACCCCTGCACATCAACTCAGTACTGGTACCTCTTGTATGTAGCCAAGTTATTACCTCATACCCCTGCACATCAACTCAGTACTGGTACCTCTTGTATATAGCCAAGTTATTACCTCATACCCCTGCACATCAACCTAGTACTGGTACCCCTTGTATATAGCCAAGTTATTACCTCATACCCCTGCACATCAACTCAGTACTGGTACCTCTTGTATATAGCCAAGTTATTACCTAATACCCCTGCACATCAACTCAGTACTGGTACCTCTTGTATATAGCCAAGTTATTACCTCATACCCCTGCACATCAACCTAGTACTGGTACCCCTTGTATATAGCCAAGTTATTACCTCATACCCCTGCACATCAACTCAGTACTGGTACCTCTTGTATGTAGCCAAGTTATTACCTCATACCCCTGCACATCAACTCAGTACTGGTACCTCTTGTATATAGCCAAGTTATTACCTCATACCCTTGCACATCAACTCAGTACTGGTACCTTTTGTATGTAGCCAAGTTATTACCTCATACCCCTGCACATCAACTCAGTACTGGTACCTTTTGTATATATCCAAGTTATTACCTCATACCCCTGCACATTAACTCAGTACTGGTACCTCTTGTATATGGCCAAGTTATTACCTCATACCCCTGCACATCAACTCAGTACTGGTACCTCTTGTATATAGCCAAGTTATTACCTCATACCCCTTCACATCAACTCAGTACTGGTACCTTTTGTATGTAGCCAAGTTATTACCTCATACCCCTGCACATCAACTCAGTACTGGTACCTCTTGTATGTAGCCAAGTTATTACCTCATACCCCTGCACATCAACTCAGTACTGGTACCTTTTGTATATAGCCAAGTTATTACCTCATACCCCTGCACATCAACTCAGTACTGGTACCTCTTGTATGTAGCCAAGTTATTACCTCATACCCCTGCACATCAACTCAGTACTGGTACCTCTTGTATATAGCCAAGTTATTACCTCATACCCCTGCACATCAACTCAGTACTGGTACCTCTTGTATGTAGCCAAGTTATTACCTCATACCCCTGCACATCAACTCAGTACTGGTACCTCTTGTATGTAGCCAAGTTATTACCTCATACCCCTGCACATCAACTCAGTACTGGTACCTCTTGTATGTAGCCAAGTTATTACCTCATACCCCTGCACATCAACTCAGTACTGGTACCTCTTGTATGTAGCCAAGTTATTACCTCATACCCCTGCACATCAACTCAGTACTGGTACCTCTTGTATGTAGCCAAGTTATTACCTCATACCCCTGCACATCAACTCAGTACTGGTACCTCTTGTATGTAGCCAAGTTATTACCTCATACCCCTGCACATCAACTCAGTACTGGTACCTCTTGTATGTAGCCAAGTTATTACCTCATACCCCTGCACATCAACTCAGTACTGGTACCTCTTGTATGTAGCCAAGTTATTACCTCATACCCCTGCACATCAACTCAGTACTGGTACCTCTTGTATGTAGCCAAGTTATTACCTCATACCCCTGCACATCAACTCAGTACTGGTACCTCTTGTATGTAGCCAAGTTATTACCTCATACCCCTGCACATCAACTCAGTACTGGTACCTCTTGTATATAAGTAAGTTATCATCCACTCAGTACTGGTAGCTTTTGTCTATAAGTTACAAGTTATAGTTACTCATTATGTATCTATTATTGCTTTTATTATTACGTGTTTTACTTTTCTATTATTTCTCTATTTTCTTTCCCATCAGAAAGCATTTCACTGTTAGTCCACACCTGTTGAACCAGTTGTCTATCCCGTATTGACAACAACAGTTGTCACAAAGTGCAGCACTTTACAGTACAATCGCAATGTCAATCTTACCAAGAAATAGTTCACTACATGTTCTTCATACAAGATAAAGTGCTTGATAAGATGGATAATATTCTTGTGTTGTGTGTTTGGTAGGTGGAGCAGGTGAGTCAGCTGTCAGCGTTGGTTGAAGCGGCGTTAGACTACCACCGTCAGTCCTTGGAGATCCTAGAAGACCTCAACACCCAACTACAAAACAGGCAACTAACTAACTACAGCTATCACACTCCACAGTCCCTAAACAGCCTGCCTCCTCGTCTCCTTCCCTTATTCTGCACTGATGTGAAAGAGCTGGACACGTGAAAGCAACTCCCTAGTGAGCATCCGCCATTTTGCTTTCACCTTTTCAGTTTTCAATTCAGTAATTCTGATTCAAGTTGAAATTCACTGCCTGAATAAAAAAATCATCCTCAGTTCATATTCTAATTGCACTAAATTGAAAACCAAATTGAAGGAAAACCAACCAGTTGAAGGAAACAGGACAAGGACAGGAGGAAACCACTTTAGACTATGCAGCCAGTAATGTACACATGTTGTTGGGCCACAGTGGATAACATCATAATGCCTCTCACAGGGTCTCCTCAACCAGTAATGTATACATGTTGTTGGGCCACAGTGGATAGCATCATAATGCCTCTCACAGGGTATCCTCAGCCAGTAATGTACACATGTTGTTGGGCCACAGTGGATAGCATCATAATGCCTCTCACAGGGTATCCTCAGCCAGTAATGTACACATGTTGTTGGGCCACAGTGGATAACATCATAATGCCTCTCACAGGGTATCCTCAGCCAGTAATGTACACATGTTGTTGGGCCACAGTGGATAACATCATAATGCCTCCCACAGGATATCCTCAGCCAGCAGTCGACCGAAGAGAGAATTTAAACCAAAGTCCATCATGAGCAGCATTGAGACCATAGACAACACTCAACACAATGGATCATATAGCTCCTCACTCAAGTCCTCAGGTACTGTACTGTACGGTAGTGTGTGTGTTTGTCTGTGTGTTTGTGTATCAATTCTGCTCATATTTGTTTTGATCAGCCCCATCAGTTTGTCCATGTTATCCTTTCACCCACTGTTATTTTTCCCAAGTCATAAGTCATGTTATATGTGTCTGTGGTTCTTTGCAGACATCCAGATCAACCACACAGTAAATGGAAATGGGAAAAGTAGGTATACTTGGACTGATCACATCAAACAGGTGTCGCACCCATACATAGTCTTAAAAATGACTTATTCTGCCTCTCTAGAGATAATCTGAGACAAATCAAAACTCCTGTGAAGTCATGATCATTTTTAGCCAAGTAATAACTTGCAAGTTCTCTGGCCCCATCAATGTGACTTTAAAAAATCTGTTTTCTGCCCTCATGTGGTTAGAGGGTGTAACAACCTCCATGAAAATTGCTCTGGGTTAAACCATTAGTGGGAGAAATGCAAAACTGCCCCAGGATCAGCGTCTAAGGTCAACTTCACCCTACACCGCTAAGAGCAGTTACAAATAGCACACTGAAAAGATCACATCTGTAATAGGTTTAACATATTAAGATAAAAGCTGTTATCCCCTCAGATTAAAGTTTGTCAGTCAGTTTATTTTTGTGATGTCCAATTGGTAGTTATAGTCTTGTCCCATCGCTGCAACTCCTGTACGGACTCGGGAGAAGTGAAGGTCGAGAGCCATGCGTCCTCCGAAACACGACCCCGCCAAGCCTCACTGCTTCTTGACACACTGCTCGCTTAACCCGGAAGCCAGCCGCACCAACGTGTCGGAGGAAACACTGTACAGCTGGCGGCCGAAGTCAGCGTGCATGCACCTGGCCCGCCACAAGGAGCCGCTAGAGCGCGATGGGACAATTACATCCTGTCCGGCCAAACCCTCCCCTAACCCGGACTACGCTGGGCCAATTGTGCGCCGCCTCATGGGTCTCCCGGTCGCGGCCAGCTGCAACACAGCCTGGGATCAAACCCGGGTCTGTAGTAACGCATCTAGCACTGCGATGCAGTGCGCCACTCAGGAGGCATCAGTCAATTTATTATTCATTCATCAGATATTGGTTGCTGTTTCAACCATGGCAGGAGTAATCATGTCATGAGTAGGGTAAGGGTCGCAAAATTCACGTATATTTCAACAGCAAAAAAATTGTGTTGGAAGATTCCTGGAATCGGGATTGAAAAAGCAGGAAAACCGGGGGTCATCCTTTGAGGATTTCTGGAAAACCTGGGAATTTCAGGAAAGTTGCAGGCATTGTGTTTGTTGGTGCTTGTCTCATCTTCCATCTCCATGTTTCTCCATCCATCTCTCACCCAGCTGATCCCTTCACCACCGTCCCTCTGTCCTGGCCAGAGAGTCCCACTTTCAACGGCCACCGTGAGTAACACACACACACACACACACACACACACACACACACACACACACACACACACACACACACACACACACACACACACACACACACACACACACACACACACACACACACACACACATGCACACCCTCATACCTTGGTCCAACAACAACCCAGTCTACTGTAACTGTCCTCTACTCCTCCATACTGTCACTATCACACCACTGTCTGTTTTTCTTAATGTGTTGGATTTGTTTTGCTGCACCAACCCACATCAGATCCTTATCAGAGGAAGAGGGAACAGGGAACAGAAGACGATACATGCTGGTGTTTGACAGTTCTCTATTTTTACCCCCTCTCCTCCTACCCCCATCCCCCTCTCCTTCCCTCTCCCCCTTCACCTCTTCTCCTTCCTCCCTCACCCCTTATCCTCCCTCTCCCCCCACCCCTTCTCCTCCCTCCCTCCAGAATCAGAGGTGCTGGACCAGCCGTGTGCCAGGTCCCTGTATGACTTTGAGCCAGAGAACGATGGTGAGCTGGGTTTTAAGGAGGGTGACATCATCATCCTCACCAACCAGATAGATGACAACTGGTACGAAGGCATGATAAACGGAGACTCTGGCTTCTTCCCAATCAACTATGTGGAGGTTATCGTACCCCTGCCCCAGTGAGACAGGAACGGACAGGACACCACCCAATCAGGGACCAATCTCCAGAGCCCAACCTCCACACAGCCTCCCCTGGTCCCTACACCCTATGCACCTGTGGAGATCTGAGAGGATTTTGTTATTTTGATCTGATCCGCTCAGATCTCCACAGGTGCATAGGGTGCAGGGTCTTGGTGTCGATTTGGGATTATACACAGTGTCCATTTCATCAGACTTCAATCCCCACCCTCAAGCATCCTGTCATCAACCCCCAGCCTCCAGTCCCTACCCTTACACCCTCAGCCTTAGAAACACAGTACTCAATCGCAAATCGACCCTATACCCTAGACACTTTTGTAGATCTGAAAAGATTGGACAGGTATAAGGAAGGAAGTGGACATTCTAAGCAGTCTATCAGAAGGCAGAGTGAAGCTAATCAGATCGTGTTAATACCATTCCTTTAAGATCAATAGGAGTGTGTAGGGGTTAGAGGGGATATGGGTTTATTTGGGATTTCAGCACAACTCTCAGCACAACAACTCCTAGCACAACAACTCCTAGCACAAACCTATGTCTAATTTATTGTCAAAACGACATGTAATCCCTAGTCCCAGACTCCAACCCTCCAATACCCCAGCACCCACACAGCCCCTAACCCAAACCACAAACTCCATGAAATCGTCATATGAAATTGATCACAACACACTTCATCAAAGTCCTCCTCAGATGACCACGCCTTGCTTTTCGCCACAGACATTCAATAAGTGTACTACTTTTCTCTTTGTCTTTTACAATATTTATTTTCTACATTGTTCTTTTCATGGTTTGTGGAATGTGAAAATCAGGGTTCCTCCCCCAAACTGTGTTCCATTTGGAGCAGCTACAGGTGACGCCATCAGACAAGACGACTAAAATAATCACCTGAAAATCGCTGTGTAACAGGTGTGGACTAACTGAAGAAAAGTAATTCCAGGTTATCAAAGATGATGCTTTTCTCATGATCTGCCACCATGAGAAAACAAAATGGAGTCTCCTGGAAAAATCCACATTGCTACTGTGCATCTCCGTTTGGTTAGGGTTTTCCTGTGTAACTCTTCTTCAAGTGTTGATGTTGAGTTAGGAGTGGTCTTTTTGTTCCTTTTCTCTGCTGTTATCTGTAGGGCCAGGAGTTATGCCTGACCATGTTACCTGACCAATACAAACTCTAGTCCCTAGTTCTAGGTTATTATAGGCTTTAACATGTGCCCAGAGTTGTTCCTGTTGTCCGTCTGCCTGCTTGTCTGCCTGTTGTGCTCTTAAGTGTTATCCCAAACACATATTTTTAAACTGTACGGAACTGATTTTACAACTCTGAATGTCCCTCTCTCTCTCTGTGTTTACATGGTCTGGTCTTACTGTGACGTAAAGACTCCTCTAAGGACTGTACCACTGTTCTGTGTCAGACGGGGGTGAATGCCTTGACCCACTTGGACCGTTTAAGTGCTTTTTAAAATGTTGTCTGTATTGCACTGAAGCTTTAGACCTGAACGCACACCTCCAGACATGCACATACTGTATGTTTTCTAGTTTCTCCTCAAGCACTGCACTTTCTATGTCCTTCACCATGAGAGTACAGTACCGTCTGATGGTGAATAAATAGATTGATATGGACCACGATATGTACTGTATGTGATGAAACAGTTTGTCTGCCATGTAACGTCAGACCACCATTGTAGATTGAACGAAGTCTCAAAATGATACACATTAAAGGCATACTTTGTCACTTTTCTTTCCCCTGTGGTAGTGCCACAAAGTACTTACACACTTGAAACCAAACTAACATTGTTTGATTCACATCAGTCAGGCTCTTCTTTGTCTTTGTACTTTGCACTTGCAAAGACTCTCAAGCCTTCAAAACAAACAGGTGTTATCTAAGGCCTCACAGGTGACCAGAAATAGAAGCAATGAAGTGTGCCTTTAATGAGATATGCCTGTCTAGTATCATGTCTGAAGTCCGATAACCCTGGGCTTATTTAGGAAGTGCAGCGTTGCTCTGACCTGACCTTCTATTTGACACGTCTCTTTAGCCTGATAGTTGGTTTTTAACTGCCAATAGCCTCTCTCTCTCTCTGCTGAGAATGGAATTCATCAGAGCCCTATAATAAGTATTATGTACTGTGTATATATAGCTCTGGACTTTATATGTTCACCATTCAACAGAATGGATAACTCCAGAAGGATGGAACAACAATGCCATAACTGAATCATCACCATGGAGGGTCATTGGTTTCCCTTTTTCATTTAGAAAAACAGTATTTAAAAAGCCACTGTATAGTGTGTGGACATTCCCTTTACCCAAAAGTCTGGATTGGGTATTTCTACCAAAATACACTTAAACATTCTTAAGCATCTTCTTTCTCTAAGTATAACCATGTTCTGGACCAACTACACGAACTAAACAACAGGGGAAATGTAGGACCATATCTAAAGATAATACACACTGTTTTCATATTGCTAGTGAATATGGAAAACCCCTGTTTGCATGATTTAAAAAGAAAGACTGTAGCCATGGATTTGATTGTGAGAGAGAAAACTGATTTTTGTAGGAGGCAGCATAAGAAATGGAAAAACCTTCACTGTGGAAGAAGATAGTTCTGAAGCCCAACCCTTCTGTTCTGTAATAGCCTGCTGCTTTCTTAAGGTGTCTGTCTGATGGTTGACAGTGTGTGTCCGTCCCATTTGGGACAAAGCCACTGTGTGATGACTGAGATGACACCTCCCCAACACTACAGCTGGACTATATGTCCATGTCCAATGTTACTGTTCTCTCTGCTCTACTTAACCAGCTCTGAAACCTCTCTGTTCAGTGTCACTTCACCCCAAACTTAGTCCATGGAAACTGGCTGTACATACTTCATCACCTCCTTTTTGGATTTGATTTATTTTCTGGAACATAATCTATATAAAATGTGTTTTATTGATGTTGTAAATGAATATATTCATACGTACTGTATATTGCGTAAATAAATGAAAAGCAAATACTGAGCCATCTTTGATGTTGTTTTAAAATAGTTGAATAACTTTTAACACATTTGCCTTTTCAGTATTTATTTGTTCCTACCATACACAGCACAGTTCCAGTATGTATGAGTCTCTATACACTCACCTTAGCAGGTTGGGCTCAGTTCCATTCCAACGACCAACCCAGTGAATGAAAAACATAAAAAAATCCTCATAAGTATTGAAAGTGATGGACAATGAATTCCTTTCCTGAATAGACTTGAGTGGAAATGGAATTGACTTCAGCCCTTCCATAGCTTCAGTTATACAAAGGATATAAATAGTCCTCATAATTGAGGGCTCAGAGCCCTGCTACGAAGTAGCATTTCCCACATATAGGACAATTAACACGCATAGAACTGACCTTGGTACAGTACAACATTGGTGGAAAGTGTACATTTTCATCCTTTTAGTGGATTTCAGGTTTTAAGACTCACCAAGTATATCATGTCTATAGACCAGTGATTCCCAAATGGCAGGAGAGGGCTGAAATCTTTTGGGTTGTGGCTGAAACGACTTGTTCTATTCTAGCTTTAGTCAAAAATGTTGAGTCAGTCAACATGTGCCACTATTCCTAAAGGTTTTTGTGCGTCATAAATGCTTGAGAACCACAGTTGTAAACAGCACAGTGCTGAGGGAAGCTTGGTCAAATGTTGGCTCATATCCACAGTGTATTTTCTCTATTTCCTTGGGAAACAACATTACCAGTGATGAGTACCACAGTACATCTGTATGGACTTGCAAATACAGCGTCCTGTAACAAGTCATTCCCTAGTAGTTGTCATGGAATAATGCCAGAGAACTATACAGCGTTTCAATTCTTTCCTTCATATCCAGACCTCCGTACTGCGCAGCTTGGATTTCCAGCCCTTCCCTTTGCTCTTCAGAAGCTGTGTCTCTCCTCTCTGGAGCTCCTGGTTGTTGGGAAGCTGCAGCTCTGTCTCTATACCAGCATCAGCATCCTTATTAAATGGGGAACAGTTCCCAGCACAGGTCCAGTCAGGCCGGTGGTCGACTACCAGATCCAAGTTCGGTAGCAACGTCGTACTGGTGACATCCCTAAGGCCCAGAGACGACATCTGTGAGGGGCTGTCGGGAGAGAAAGTCTCAAAGGTTTCCTGCCCCCCTTTCTCTACCCCATAATTCCCCCATGATCCTCCCTCCCTGAGCCTCACTGAGTGTCTGATCTTCTTCCATCCTAGATGATTAAGCTCCAGAAGGTTGAGGAGGATGCAGAAGAGCCCCACGCAGAACATGAAGAGGAGGAAGATGGTTTTCTCTGTGGGCCGTGACACGTAGCAGTCCACGGGCTGCGTGCAGGGTGGGGCCTTGCACAAAAGGTGGACGGGCACTCGGAAGCCGAAGAGGAACCACTGGGCCATGACAAAGCCCACCTCCAGCAGCGCCCGGAAACACACATGGAACACGTAGTACTTGGAGAGGACGCCTCCGGTTCCTCCTCCACCTCCAGGACCCCCTGGTGCATCGTAGTGGCTATTTCTGTAGACGCGAGCCCTGGCCTGGGTTAGAGACGTGGCGGTGGTGGCTGTAGTGGTGGCAGCTCCCTTTAGGAGGCTCTGACTCTGGGCAGTGATTCCCTCCAAGACATTGGCCAAGCTGTGACCTAAGTGCCGGTGTGAACGGATGGAGCAGCTATCCGAGTCACAGCTCCGGTTGAATGCCTCTCGACCTCCATCCTTCCCCCCGTCTCGAGGCAAGTCCCTTGGGTTAACCCCCTGGCCCTGCCCGCTGTGTCCCTGCGGCAGCTTCGACAGATTATGCCACGTATATATGATAAAACAGAGAGACGGAGTCGAGACGCTGATGATGTGGAAGACCCAGAAGCGCGGCTGTGAGATGGGCGCGAAGGCATCATAGCAGACTGTGGCGCAGCCCGGCTGCAGGGTGTTGCACACAAACATCTCCTGCTCATCGGCGTACACGTCCTCAGTCGCCACGGCAATGATGAGGAGGCGAAAGATCACCATGACGGTGAGCCAGAGGCGTCCAATCATGGTGGAGTGCTGGTGGACGGCGTCCAGGAGACGTTTGAGGAGCGTCCACTCCGTCATAATGGCCGTGTTCCTCTCAGAAAGTCAAGAGGATTCTAATACAGTGGAACACAGCAGTCTAGGAACACAGCGGTCTAGGAACACAGCGGTCTAGGAACACAGCGGTCTAGGAACACAGCTGTCTAGGAGCACAGAGGTCTAGGAACACAGCGGTCTAGGAACACAGCGGTCTAGGAACACAGCGGTCTCATCCAAACCTCCATGCTCTTCCTTGGTTTTAGATCAGATATAGCACTGGATCCACTCTTCTTCTGGATGTCCTGACATACAGCACTCTGACCGCTGGTGTCTCGGGGAAGAAGGAGAGCTGCCTGGTGTAGCCTACAGCGGCATGTAAAGCGCTTTGCACACTGAAAAGCGTTATGTAAATCCAATCAATTATAGTGTAGGCAGATCCAGTTCTCCTCTCCGCCAGTCCTGGATGTACAGGAAACAGGTGCTGTAGATCCACTGTAGCCCTGGATAGCTTGCCTGGAACACACAGTGGTCAAAGAAGGGCAACACCTCCCTTCATCCACCCTCCTGTGTTGTAGATGTAATAAAGCCCTGGATGGTTTTTCCCTGTCTGTTCTGAAATACACCGCTCTGACTTGCAGCTCCAACACTCCTCTGGGTCCACTCCAACCCTGGCTGTCTTAGGAGGAAATACCTGAGGACCGTCACTCTGAGCTGGGGCTACAGCCCTGGACCCACTCCAGTCTTGGACCCATTCTAACCTTGATTGTACTAGCATACAGACTTTATACCCCTGCCCTAAAATATACAGCAATACACTGATCTCCTCTAGCACTGGCTGCCCTGCAGTAGAGCCCTCCCCTCACGCCAGCCGTCCTGTAGTACAAGACTCTTAGGATATCCACTGGTTGTAGATGCACTGGAGTCCCGGCTCCTCTGTAAATAGACAGGCAGCCACTCTCCTGTCTCCTGTCTCTGAACCAGAGAAGTGGAGTCATCTCGGCAAGTGAGCCATCCCATCCCGGCACTTCTTCAAAGATAAGGAATGATTCTAAACACACACACATACACACATACACAAATGAATGGACACACACACAAAAACAGTCTCACACACACATTCATAGACGGACACAAAGGCACACATGTATTTTTGCACGCACGCACGCACGCACGCACGCACACACACACACACACACACACACACACACACACACACACACACTAGCCAGCTGGACAAACGGCCACTTGACACCACTCCCATGGCATGCCCTCTCCCTCTCTCTCTTGTCTTCAGGGTTCCGTTTTAAACCCCCTTCTAAGAGACTCTCCCTACTACTTTAGAGAGCTGACTGATAATGCTGGCTGATGTACATTCTTTATAGATTACTCTGCGGCCTGAAGACATGGCAATGAGCAATGAGCTTGTCCATGAATGAACATCAATGTATAAATGTTACCCTGATACAGAATCCAAACAGAGGTATTTTTCGTTATCAAAGATTGAAAAGTTTAAAAGCATTTTTACACTTTTGACTTGAAGAAGGTGCGAAGTCCATTTCTTGGAGCTGTTGGTTTATTTAGTTGAATACGCAAATTGTTTATTATATTTGTATATTCACGTTTGCGATATCAACTTCATTTAAATAGATTATGAATGACTATAAAATGTTTTTCTGTCTCTTAGCAAATGTAACTATTTTTAACCCTTAGCGTACAAGATGGAAGCTTGTACAGAAACACACTTTCAATGGGAAATGAATGTTGCTTTAGGATTGCAAAATTCACTGGAGTATTTCCCCTTATTCTCATCCTTATTCCAAGAGTCTTCCAACTAGAATTTCTAGAATACTTAGGAATTTTGGAAAAGTGACTGGAATTGTGCAACCTTAGCTCGCTTACATTCTACCAAAATAGAAAGATTTAGGGTAAAACAACGGACAATAAAGTGAATGATATTTTATCTTCTGTCTTGTTGTTGTGGCTGCTCCTCTCTGATCACTAGCCAATCCTGTTATCAGTGCTTTAAAAAAGACCCTTGAAACGTCTGCCACCATCAAATGACAGAGACCCCACAGATAAAACAGTCCCTGAACCGTTGTCTTACTTCAAACAGCCCTGTCTAGCCATGTCTGACTGGGTCTGTCTGTCTGTCTGTCTGTCTGTCTGTCTGTCTGTCTGTCTAGCCATGTATGACTGGGTCTGTCTGTCTGGGTCTCAGCTCTCTCTGTCTGTTAGTCTGTCTGTCTGGGTCTCAGCTCTTCTGTCTGTCTGTCTGTCTGTCTGTCTGTCTGTCTGTCTGTCTGTCTGTCTGTCTGTCTGTCTGTCTGTCTGTCTGTCTGTCTGTCTGTCTGTCTGTCTGTCTGTCTGTCTGTCTGTCTGTCTGTCTGTCTGTCTGTCTGTCTGTCTGTCTGTCTGTCTGTCTGTCTGTCTGTCTGTCTGTCTGTCTGTCTGTCTGTCTGTCTGTCTGTCTGTCTGTCTGTCTGTCTGTCTGTCTGTCTGTCTGTCTGTCTGTCTGTCTGTCTGTCTGTCTGTCTGTCTGTCTGTCTGTCTGTCTGTCTGTCTGTCTGTCTGTCTGTCTGTCTGTCTGTCTGTCTGTCTGTCTGTCTGTCTGTCTGTCTGTCTGTCTGTCTGTCTGTCTGTCTGTCTGTCTGTCTGTCTGTCTGTCTGTCTGTCTGTCTGTCTGTCTGTCTGTCTGTCTGTCTGTCTGTCTGTCTGTCTGTCTGTCTGTCTGTCTGTCTGTCTGTCTGTCTGTCTGTCTGTCTGTCTGTCTGTCTGTCTGTCTGTCTGTCTGTCTAGCCATGTATGACTGAGTCTGTCTGTCTGGGTCTCAGCTCTCTCTGTCTGTTAGTCTGTCTGTCTGGGTCTCAGCTCTATCTATCTGTTACTCTGTCTGTCTGGGTCTCAGCTCTCTCTGTCTGTTAGTCTGTCTGTCTGGGTCTCAGCTCTCTCTGTCTGTTAGTCTGTCTGTCTGGGTCTCAGCTCTCTCTGTCTGTTAGTCTGTCTGTCTGGGTCTCGGCTCTCTCTGTCTGTTAGTCTGTCTGTCTGGGTCTCTGCTCTCTCTGTCTATTAGTATGTCTGTCTGGGTCTCAGCTCTCTCTGTCTGTTAGTCTGTCTGTCTGGGTCTCAGCTCTCCCTCTCTGTCTCTCTGTCTCTCTCTGTCTGTCTGTCTGTCTGTCTGTCTGTCTGTCTGTCTGTCTGTCTGTCTGTCTGTCTGTCTGTCTGTCTGTCTGTCTGTCTGTCTGTCTGTCTGTCTGTCTGTCTGTCTGTCTGTCTGTCCTGTCTGTCTGTCTGTCTGTCTGTCTGTCTGTCTGTCTGTCTGTCTGTCTGTCTGTCTGTCTGTCTGTCTGTCTAGCCATGTATGACTGGGTCTGTCTGTCTGGGTCTCAGCTCTCTCTGTCTGTTAGTCTGTCTGTCAGGGTCTCAGCTCTCTCTGTCTGTCTGTTAGTCTGTCTGTCTGGGTCTCAGCTCTCTCTGTCTGTTAGTCTGTCTGTCTGGGTCTCAGCTCTCTCTGTCTGTTAGTCTGCCTGTCTGCCTGTCGATCGATCAATGGGTCTGTCTGTCCTGGTGCCAGCACTCTGTCACACAATGTTAGTCTAACAGAATAAAAATGATCTGAATAGAGTGGGTCGCACACAATCAACAGAACACACTCCTGCTTGTGATCAAAATGACAAATATTGTAAAAACATTTAAAAAACAACATTTAAACCATTTACATTTCTAATATGTCAATGTCTCTAAAGTTTGGTACTGATTATTCACACTTCACGAGAGGAGGGATCCATTGGATTTAACCCTCTGTGTGTACTCTGTGGAGTGACTGTGGAGTGGCCCCTCAAGTCGTCCGCTTGGGGGATTACAGGGGCCCCATCCCTAGACAAAGGAAGTGAACTCAGGGGCCAGGCAGAGAGAGAGAGAGAGAGAGACAGACAAACAAACAGACAGACAGAGGTAGTCGGAGAGAGAGAAGGCAATAAGGCCCTTCTATGCCATCAAAAGGTTGCCCTTTATGGTTGTGAGGTCTAGGGTCCAATCACCAACCAAGAATTCACAAAATGGGACAAACACCAAATTGCAAAAATATCCTCAGTGTACAACATAAAATACCAAATAATGGATGCAGAGCAGAATTAGGCTGATACCTGCTAATTATAAAAATCCAGAAAAGAGACGTTCAATTCTAAAACCACCTAAAAGGAAGCGATTCCCAAACCTTCCAAAACAAAGCCATCACCTACAGAGAGATGAACCTGGAGAAGAGTCCCCTAAGCAAGCTGGTCCTGGCTCTGTTCACAAACACAAACATACCCCACAGAGCCCCAGATCAGCAACACAATTAGACCCAACCAAATCATGAGAAATAAACAGATAATTACTTGACACATTGGAAAGAACTAACAAAAAAACAGAGCAAACTAGAATGCTATTTGGCCCTAAACAGAGAGTGCACAGTGGCAGAATACCTGACCACTGTGACTGACCCAAACTTAAGGAAAGCTTTGACTATATAGAGACTGAGTGAGCATAGCCTTGCTATTGAGAAAGGCCGCCATAGGCAGACCTGACTCTCAAGGGAAAACAGGCTATGTGCTCACTGCCCACAAAATGAGGTGGAAACTGAGTTGCACTTCCTAACCTCCTGCCCAATGTATGACCATATTAGAGACATATATTTCCTTCAAATTACATAAACCCACACAGAATTTGAAAACAAGCCCAATTTTGATAAACTCCTATATAATTTGGGTGAAATACCAGTGTGACATCACAGCAGCAAGATGTGTGACCTGTTGCCTCAAGAAAAGGTCAACCAGTGAAGAACAAACACCATTGTAAATACAACCCATATTTATGTTTATTTATTTTCCCTTTTGTACTGTAACTATTTGCACATAATGTGACATTTGAAATGTCTTTGTTCTTTTGTAACTTTTATGAGTGTAATGTTTACTGTTCATTTGTATTGTTTATTTCACTTTTGTTTATGATCTATTTCACTTGCTTTGACAATGTAAACATATGTTTACCATGCCAATAAAGCCCTTAAATTGAAATTGAATTGAAAGAGAGAGTGGCGACGAGACACAACTCCATCTCATCCTAAACCCCTGCCCCCAACTTCACCCTAGCCCCGTCTTGACAGACCCCCCTTCTAAAAATAGGAAGTCCTTTTTCCAAGGCGATGTGACGTTGGGAATAATTTGTGGTGTTTCTATTCTGGGAGGTAATCTGTTGCGTCTGGGGTTATGTGTGCTACTGCTGCAGGAGTGTCAGAGGAATTATCCACCCTCTCCGGTTGTTCATGACAGAATGCCCAAGGATGTCCGGACCTCTGTACCTCTGGGCTTTGTCAAGAGGCAGCCAGTGAATGAATGGCAGACAGGATTAGAAGGAGAGGGGAGGGGGTGGAGGAGAGAGGAGGAGAGCATGTGAGACAGAGAGAAAGAGAGAGAGAGAGAGAGAGAGAGAGAGAGAGAGAGAGAGAGAGAGAGAGAGAAACTCACAGAGACCAGCTTTGCCAGTCCTAGAGTAAGTCTCTCTCCACTCCAACAAGTCCTCTTCAGAGTGCTCCAGCAATACTTTCATCTGAGCTTAGTGTGAACGTATAATGAGAATAGAAGCCATATAGATATGAATGGAAAGGCCTCTTTTACTGGCCTTGCCTGCTCGCTACTAATCTCTAATCTTGCAGACAGTGGCAAATGCTTTCTCACGTTCTCTCAGTTTATAGGCTACAAAATCTTCCTCCCTGACACTTTTCATTAAAAATATTGCAACAGTTTCTCTCCCCCTATTGTGAATGATTTCAAAATGTTCTTGACACAATTGTTTAGACACCAACTCCTTCCCATAACATGGACAATAACAGGTTAAATCAACACTGGCTTTTTATAAACTCTGAATCACTGCTTGCACAAAACCCGAGGGAAAAACAACCCTGACTATTTATATATTTATCAAGTCAAACTCAGTTTGGTGATAGAGGCAGAAAGTGACGTCACAAGGCAGGATCAAAGAACCAGTTATCTTCCCTAAATATTCAACAACAAAAAAACTTCATATAATCCCAGTTCACAGAAAAATACTGACTAGAAATGATAATGGCATGATTTACTGGATAAACCCAAATGAATTTGCTTCCTTCCTAATAAAATAGAAAATCCCCAAGTACATATCAACGTTTATCGAAGTCAGCTGGCTTACTTATAGGATCCTGCTTTGTGATGCACCCCTCTGATGTCATTCTGTTGCCTACCTAAGTACTTCTTCCATCCTGCCCTCGTTGCCTCATTGAGTAGGCTCTCAGACACAGACAACTGGAGGGTCTGAGCTGTGGGCTCTGTGGGAGACGTATTAAACACTTTACAGTCTGCTGCCTCCATTGACAGTCATGACAGAGTGTCAGACCTATTGAATTCTATAGTCAAGGCTTAGTTGATCTGCTATGAGGAATGTGGTAAAAAAGATCTCTATCCCACTTCGAATTTCCTCTGGCCGAATAGATGGTCACAGCAAGTGTGCTCTCTAAAGTGCAGAAACAAAAACACTCTCACACACACACACACACACACACACACTCTCACACACACACACACACACACACTCTCACACACTCACACACACAAACACACACACACACACACACACACACACACACACACACACACACACACACACACACACACACACACACACACACACACACACACACACACACACACACACACACACACACACACACACACACACCACTGAAGTATAACAAAACTACTGCATCATTATACAGTACACTGTCTCTGTCAACGTAGAATACAAAAATGAAGTATAACAAAACTTCTCTTCCCTCATCCAAAGAATTCATGTGTACTTCCCTGTCAAATGAATAATATCAACCAAAATAAAAGAGTACACCAAAAGCCTTGCCTCAGCCACCACCTTCGCTCCTCCATGGAAGGTTTATTCTAGGAGCATTACCATATGGACCGAGACGCGGGCTCAATGAGTGAAAGGGCCTTGGTTGAGGCTGTCTGTAACAGGATTATGGGGATATTATGGTGAGTAGGAGTGGCTACCTGGCCATGCTGCTGCTCCAGTTTCAACTTCCACCTGACTGTGCTGCTGCTCTAGTTTCAACTGTTCTGCCTTATTATTATTCGACCATGCTGGTCATTTATGAACATTGAACATCTTGACCATGTTCTGTTATAATCTCCACCCGGCACAGCCAGAAGAGGACTGGCCACCCCACATAGCCTGGTTCCTCTCTAGGTTTCTTCCTAGGTATTGGCCTTTCTAGGGAGTTTTTCCTAGCCACCGTGCTTCTCCACCTGCATTGCTTGCTGTTTGGGGTTTTAGGCTGGGTTTCTGTACAGCACTTTGAGATATCAGCTGATGTACGAAGGGCTATATAAATAAATTTGATTTGATTTGATTTGATTTGATTTGCTCCCGGTGTAACTGGCTGTGATGTGAATAGGATTTCTGTGTGTCTGGTCTGATCAGGGCCGAGGCTGGGGGAGGGCTACTCTCCTCTCCCCTCCTCTACTCCAGATAATCCTTTACTGTTCTCTCCTCACCCCCCTGGCCGACCGTTCGACCTTCAGGATACTTCATCTGCAGCCACACACACACACGCTGCTACTGCTGCGACTGAGTTTCTCACTCTCTCTGTCTCACACACACAGAAACTCACACAGAAAGGGATATAGAGAAGAGAGAGAGACAGAAAAATAGCAAGCAGCCCTTGAGAGTAGGGCTTCACACTTTTTATTGAGGCCTGGTGACATGAAGAACTCTACTGGGATGGTAAGATCACTTGTTTACTTCTCTGACTGTCTCTCTCTCTCTCTCTCTCTCTCTCCCTCTCTCTCTCGCTCTCTCGCTCTCTCTCTCTCCCTCTCTCTCTCTCGCTCTCTCTCTCGCTCTCTCTCTCTCTAAAAATGTCAATACCAGTGTGTTTACATTCAAATGAACTAGTTGTTTCCTCAGAAAATTCCCATTTTGGCATGTCCCACATCAAGATTTGAACCCACTTTATTTAACCTCTTGACCTGGGAAAACATGATTTATTATGAAGTTCAACACGTGCTCTTCATGACAGAATGTTACAATGAGGTGAAATTAATAGATTGACAGAATGACATGACCCTAAAGGCAGTCTACTCATAGAATGATGACCCATGTGTGTTTGGTGTTATCTTGGCTGTGCCTACAGTGGCAGCTTAGGTATTGGTGTATTGGCGCTAGTGTTTTGGTGATTCAGTGAAATTGTTTGTGATACTGAACATGTGGGCTATACCTGTCTCTGCAAGAAGGCTTTGGAAGTGAAAGAAGTACTCAACTTTAGAAAAAATACTAAATGAATTGAAATGAGCAAATATTTAGTCAATTCAATTGAACATTAGTTGTATGTTTTATATGAATCATTGCATTATTAGGCTTAAAGCTAGAATCTGCAGTTAATATAATAACAAAACAGAAACCCCGCCTTTGTTTTGGTAAAAAACTGAAGGATGGGGCTGGAGAAATGTAACCACTCTCAAATTCAAAGACAGAGCTATGGATGCAAAGACTGACCATCTATGGTATTAAAATGACAGTTTTAACCATGTTTTAACGCTATACAGTGTGTGTTTAAGTTGTTGACAAACATTGGAGTAAAACAAGCTTATATTTTGGGTTCTGATGGGTTACAACAGTTGATCTAAGCTCATGAAGCATTTATAAGTGTTTATAAATCCAAAAATGGATGTAGCAACTAAAGATTCTTGCTTCAATAGGTATTACAGTTTGATTGGTGTCAACATGTTTCCCTACCATAAAGCATTATGTGCAGTTCAGATATAATAACAAATTCATCTTTATATCTGACATGGTAGTAACTACATTCCATTAATTAACAGTGTCTCTTATACAGAAGGACGTATAATCAAATAAGGGACCTAGAGAGGATGTGTTATTTCAGTTGTGATTCATCTCTCTTCTCACAGCCGCTGTAGCGTGCAGAGTGCCCTCAGTCTGGCCAGAGACTGGGATTGACTATACTGAACATAGACCCTTCCATAATAGTCTTATGTATTAGTGTAAATGGCTAGAGGTCATTGGTAGTGGCTATGTCAAAGCTACTTACTGTATATGGGAGCGTATTCCTGACATAATTCAATTCAAATTGGGAGTTGATTTGCCATAATCAAACCTCACAGTCAAATAGTTGGATGGTCAAACTCCTGGATTTAGCCACATGGCTTCATTGTTTTGAACTGATTCTCCTGCCAACAAATACCATTGCAAGATATATGATCACAGTGTACACTGATATTATATAATGCTAATATATTATTGTCCAAATGTGTAGCAGAACTCCACACCAGTCTGATTGAATGGCCCCCTCTGTAGCAGCCATGACCCCAGAGCAGCTCCTGGGCCCGCAGGTATGCAGTCCTGTAGGGGAAATAAAGGTCTTGCCTGAGGAGGAACGAGGGGAGGAGTCTGACCCCTGTCCCCAGGAAGTGATGGACTGCTATGGCCACTCCCCCTCAATGACTCACAGCCCCAGCACCAACAGGTGGGTCAGGAAACAAACAGACAACAGACAGAACACACACACACACACACAGAAAACACCCACATCGGGAGGCAAGGGGGGAGAGAGTGAAACACAGTGAGGAAGAGAGGGGATAAGAACACATGGTACAAGAAGGAGGGGGGTTAGAGAAGTTGTATGTGAGGTTATTCATAGAAGAATCCTTTAATAAGGGGATTAAATTATGTACATAACATCCATTGACTCTCTCTTACATCCTCCTTGTCTGGGTCCCAAATGTCTCCTTATTCCCTATATAGTGCACTACTTTAGACCAGAGCCCTGTGGTGTCATATAAAGGGAATAGTGTGCCATTAGGGACTCATCCCTGGACTCTCTGTTTTGCCCTGTGTTGACTTTGTCTCTTTGTTGTCCTGCAGTCTTAGCAGTGAGGAGCCCTTCTGTCGTATCTGCCACGAGGGAGGGGGTGTCGGGGAGCTGCTCTCCCCCTGTGAGTGTGCAGGGACGCTGGCCATGGTCCACCGAGGCTGCCTGGAACACTGGCTCACTGCCTCCAACAGCAGCCGCTGTGAACTCTGCCACCACCAGTACGCCCTGGAGAGACTGCCCAAGCCACTCACTGAGGGTAGGGGAGAAAGAGTAGGGTGAAGTTACCCCTGGACGCTGATCTTGGGTCAGTTTATCATTTCCCCTCACTATTGGTTAACGTTAGGATTAAGGGAGGGGAAGCTGATCCTAGTCTGTACTTCATGGACATTTTTACTGTGGCGTTAGGTGAGACGGAGACATATGCGCTCACATGCATGAAGGCACAGACACATCACTACGGTGAAGCATGGTTGTGGCAGCATCATGCTGTGGGGATATTTTTAGAGGCAGGGACTGGGAGAGTTATCAGGATCGAGGGAAAGCTGAACAGAGCAAAGTACAGAAAGAACCTTTGATGAAAACTTGTTCCAGAGAGCTCAGGACCTCAGAAGGGGGTGAAGGTTCACCTTCCAATAGGACAACGACCCTAAGCACACAGTCAAGACAAAGCAGGAGTAGCTTCAGGACAAGTCTCTGAATGTCCTTGAGTGGTCCAGCCAGAGCCCGGATTTGAACCCGATCAAACATCTCTGCAGAGACCTGAAAATAGCTGTGCAGCGACGCTGCCAAAGTGCTTCAACAAAGTAATGAGTAAAGGGTCAGAATATTTATGTAAATGTGATATTTTCAGTTTGTTTTTTTATAACTTTGCTAAAAATTCGAAAAAAAACACTTTCTTCTTTGTTATTATGGGGTTTAGTGTGAAGATTGATGAGGGGGAAAAACAATTTTATACGTTTCAGAATAAGACTGTAAAGTAACAAAATGTGGAAAAGTACTTTCCGTATGTACTGTACATCAACTATATTATGCAGTCTCAATTATCAGGACTGAGGTCACTTTCAATTCACTTCTGAATGACTCAATTGAAATGGAATTTACCCCAACCCACCTGTCACTTAATTTCAAACTGTAACGGCTCTCTTCTATCTCCTCCTCTGACGAAGAGGTAGAACAAGGATCGGACCAAAAAGCAGCGTGATGATGATTCATGATATATTTTAATGAAGGAAAACTATACATGCAGAAACTACAGAACTAACGAAATGAAATAATGAAAACCGAAACAGCCCTATCTGGTGCAAACACAAAGACAGGAACAATCACCCACGAAACACTCACAGAATATGGCTGCCTAAATATAGTTCCCAATCAGAGACAACGATAATCACCTGACTCTGATTGAGAACCGCCTCAGGCAGCCCTAGACTACTTAGACACCCCACAAAACCCCTAAGACAAAAACACACCACAATAACCCATGTCACACCCTGGCCTGACCAAATAATTAAGAAA